>NW_019525159.1:649695-701271 GCF_002814215.2 Seriola lalandi dorsalis
GGTGGGGGGGGGGGGGGGGGGGTCACTGAGTTTAATATTGAGTCTGCACACTGAGTACAATTATTTCACACTGATATTATAAATTAATATGTAAGGAATGTGGAAGATTTAATTGGTGATTGTTGGTTATCATCCTTTCATTCCCAGCTGCATTGTATAAATAAGAGTTGAGAGGAGACTTGAACCTGTATTACATCAGCAAATGTGGTTTCATAAACTTGCTGGTATCGTTTCCACTTCTAGTTAAAAATAGAAACATCCAGCAGTTCACAAAGGCAAAGTCTGGCACAAAGTTGATATGAAGTTGAAAAGAAAAGAAAAAAATTAGTCAATGCTCTTTCACCGTAAATTATGTGAAAACTGCATTAGTGTGTTACTATGCCACATGAGGTGACTGCAGTCCTCCTATCCCATAAAACCATCTTCAATACCAGCCACCTACTAACATTACAACACCTCACCTAATTAATACTGCACAGACTGGGAACATTTTGTGCTGATGAGTTCCTATCATTATCACAATCACATTCATAATCTTGTTGTAAACAAAACAGACATGCTAACGTTTCCATTTCCAATCCTCTTCAGAAAAAATATAAAGTTATCAAACTCATAACTTCTCTCCAGCGAGCGTTTTGCAAGGACCAGCAAACAAATACCGTTTTGTCAACATGACGTTTGCAATTTTTTAACGTTCTCTATTTTTAAACCAGTAAGTTTAAAGTGCACAATTCAGCAGGGCCAAAAATATATCAAACGGTTATAAAATTGGTAGAGACCTATTCTGAGCACAACATGGAGACTTTTCTTCTCTGATGCTGTACAACAAACGAGCACATGATTCACACAGCAAAACTGAACTTTTGATTAATTATGAATATCAATGAGAGGCCAGCACTGAAGAGCCTTTAAATGATCCTGGTAAACAACAAAACAAACGAAACAAAGACACACATATATACAGACACACTATATATAAACAGTACTGGCTTCGTAACAGGCAAACACATTCTAAAACATCAAGTCGTATATCATTCTGGCTACACTTTTTACATCTTTTGCCCATAAATCTAAACATTTAGTTTATTGCCAAAATAAAAAAAATGGCTTTCATATCATTAAGTTGCACGCCACTTAAACATAAAACAAAACTAGTTACTATTTCATGTCTGTACAGTCTAGACAGGACATGTAATGATACGATCAAGATGGTAAAACACTTTATTAATAAAAATGCTAAATTAAATAGTTTGATGAAATGAGAATTTATAAATGTTGGATCATACAGAAGATCTGCACCTAATGCAGATGAACAGGGACGGACGATAAAGTGCTTTAAATAAATACAATATACTGACCAATGCAAAAAGTAAGGTTATTACTATACTCAGTAAGATGTATGTGAATGTTCTCAATCATCATCGTCATGGTTATCCAGGAAAAGTTGAATCAAGGGTGATTGGACTTGATTGTAGATATTTGAAGACGTTTCACCTCTCATCCAAAAATCTTCTGAACTTGGAAGAGAGGTGAAACGTCTTCGAGTATCTACAATCAAGTTCAGTTGCCCTTGTTTCAGCGTTTTTTGGTTTTGGCATCATTCTCAGCTGCAGATGGCAACTGTTTAAAGCAAAAAAAAATTAATAAAAATCAGACAAAGTTACCACTGACCTAAATAAAAAAAAACTTCTTCCTATCAAATATGCTGGGATCAAAAACAAGGTAATTACGTTACAAAATCACATTAGGAGAATTGTTACTACAGAGGTACTTCAAAATCTTAAACACATATCATAAACACAAAGCTACCATGGGCTAAAAGTGTGAGTGTAAACAGTGTCGCTGTCAATCAATGTCCCGTTAGAGTAATGGCGCATGATGTGCGAGGAGTGACCACATGACGCTAATTAAAAGTGCTGTGAGCAGAACACCACGTTGATCTCAATACACACAGGACTCAAACCACAGGAAAAGCAGGGGGTGGGGGAGCACAGACTGGACCCATTTCCCCTCTCACAGTGTGGATGCTTTCAGCGGCATTGACTGGACAAATAAGCGCTCTCGGCCTTAATGCGGTTAATGGAATGTCACACTGGTCACAGATACTGTAGGCTTTGTTCGGGCAAGTTGTAGAAGGTGTCATATGATGGCAATCATACTGTGTAACTTGATTTGGAATATAACACATTACACCTGGCATCGCTGTTTAGCATGCTCACTCAGCCCCCGAAGCTAAATTTTGCTTTTTGTTTAATGTGCTGCATGAATAAAAGGAAGACAAAAAAGATTATACCTTCAGGCAAATGTTCAATTTACTGCTACGCTGTGGCTTCAGTGAATATGGTTTGCTCCGTTTTCTTCATTCACTTCACACCTTGAAGAGCCAGGGCTCAGCATCATCACTCCTCATGCTAGTGACTCATTGCCGGCATGATGACATTCACAGCTCTCGTAGTTGTGCGTACTTGTGATCCTTTAAATGATGTTTGATGGCTGAACAGCGTTAACGTTAAGTTACGGATGTGATGAGACAAATATGCACCGTGTGTCTTCTTTCCTCTTCCATCATTTCTCTGTATCGCTGAGCGAAAACAGCCATAGAGCTCATACAGATGCACAATGTACAGAAATAACACATCACCATGGTTACAAAAGCATAACGCTGTGGCTCCACATACACAGAAATACTGTATACACGAAAATGTTTACAGCATGCTCTAAATGACACTGATAATTGCTGTTTTTATTTTGCCATCACCTGTTTTCCTTTACTTTTCTCCAATGCTGACCTTCTGTATTTTCTGAATTATTCAATGTCTGTTTTCTAGTCGCTCCCCCTTTGCTCAGCCTTCTGCTGTAGCCAACCTACATACACCCACTCAAGGGCATGTTGTGATGTGCAAGAAAACTACATTATCTCTTCTTTATACTAAACTTGCAGGAAGCTAAGCTTGAGTCACTGAAACAAAAGAGAGAATGGGTAAAGAATAGAAAAGAGGGAGAGGAGAAAAAACAAAAATTAGAAAGGGGGAGGATTAGAGACAACTAACCTTCACAATGTATGTCACTCCTGGACCAGAGATCTTCTCACTCGAATGTAGCCATCCTCTGGAGGGTTTGCTCACCAGTCCACCACCTCCACCTCCATTCCAGTCCTCTCCACTGGGCTGGAGTTCATCCAGCCTGCTCTTCTTGCTCATGCTCACAGCTGGCTCCAGCTGTGAGCAGGGGGTTGAATGGGAGGCCGAGCTGCACAGAGAGCCGCCCACACCAGAGGCTGCTGCCGCCGCCGCTGCTGTTGCTGTCGCCGCGCTGGGGCTCGGGCCACTAGAGCTGCCTGAGCCCGATCCCCCACCCCCCTGCAGCTTAGACACAGCCAGGTCCTTGACAGCTGAGGGCAGACCCTTGATGCCCAGCAAGCTGCCTGAGTTGCTGAATTTCAGGCTGGACACCTTGTTGATAAGGGTACAGAGGGTGGTGCCTCCATCTTCCAGGTGGTCAGAGCCGTGGCTGGTGGGGGTGCTGGAAGCAGTGGTGGTCGAGGAGGGCTGGACCTCAGTCGGGGGTGTGTAAGATGTCTCGGCTGCAGACTGGGGGGTGGCCGAGACCTTGGGGTTCATGGACAGGCCGTGGAGAAGCTCATCGACAGACGTTACTGACTCATTCCTGAAGCGGTTGTATTTGGTACGGTGAAGCATACCCTTCTCTCTCTTGCTCTCTCCCCTCTCTCCACCAACCGACACGCACAGCCTGCCTCTTTCACAAGTGTGCTGGCAGACGTGGCTGAGCCGTGCTGATTACCCTCTCCTGTAACATAGCAGCAGCAGTACAGGCAGCAAACGCCTTTTAGCAATCACAGGCCACCTGACTGCAATTTTCTCTACTGAGGTTACAGTGGTGGTTGTGTTGGGCTGCTGCTGCTGCTGTCGCCAAAGTCCAATCTGCTCTCAGTAAAATCCAGTGCTGCAATCCAGTCCGTAAGAGAGAAACATAAAGACACAATCCATGAAAACACAACACTGAAGCAGAGATGAAGGGATGGAGAGAAAAAAGGTCTCCAAAAGGCTGCCAGTGTTGTGGTGCAGCTTGTTTGGTTTCCAGTGGTGATGCTGCCACTGCTGCTGATTTCTAGCCTCAAAATTCCAAAAAGTAAGACACCAGAGAAAGGTCTATGTTGTCGATGATCACGGATACAGCGAGGGAAGAGCAAATACTCTCTACTGACTGCTGCCTGCCTGCCTGCCTGCCGGCTCAGAGCTGAAGCATGACTCACTGATCTGAGAAAACCTTCTCAACAAAAGGCTTGCTGAACACTGCAAATCACTTCCTGTTGGAGGGAGAAAAAAAAAAAACCTCCCACTTACAGCACACTGGAACCAATCAATTTTTAAATTCCCTAGTCTGATATTAATTTGCTATAATTCTTTCCCTCTGATTTGTTTTTCTGAGAAAAGGAAATGAAGAATGAGAGGTAGCTTGATTATTTAACTTAGTAAAATAATTACTCATAATAGTTTGCATGAATTCATCTTTTAAACAATTAATGTCGGGATGGATGAACTGTTAGAAGTTGTGATGGAAGGATGACAGACACAATTAATTAATCGCAGAATTGATAATAAATTAAGTGAAATAAGTATCATCAGCATCCACTTAGATGACAGCTACAATCACAGTGCCAGCCAAATCTTCTCTAACAAAAAAATGCAGACTTCTCTGATTCAAGAATAAAATCACTATTTAAATGTATCATAAAAATGTAATTTTCCAAATCATATCAAATCATTGAAAGAAACAAAACTGTACAATTTTAGCATAACTGGGAATTAGTAACATCATTAATATACTGTCCATGTTAATCTATAATAGCTGCAGAATATAGGTAGACATCACTCCTGGTTCTCAGGTTTGTACTTTCAAAAATCAGTGACTAGACTGTACACTTATTCCTGCCTAAAATATTTATAAATCAGCCATTAATGCAAAAAGGAATAAAGCCATCTTTGCTTTTTACGTAAAACAGTTTTGATTGTGACTGTCTAATGTGTAACACTAATTCTCTATCAGCATTCTGCAACAAAGGAACAAAAAATTCAGTTCCACTACTAGGAAGCTAGATACAGATTCACAGCTTGTCTAAAATACCCAATAACTGGTCCTGGTCGACCTACATGAATGATACAACTGGAAAAGACACAGAATGAACGACATGTTTCTCAGGCAGATGAGTGAATGAAACAGCCGAAAGGATAAAAGAAAAAGCCCAGCAGCACCAATGAAGCATCTTTGTCTCCCCGGTAGCGGAAAGAACACAGCCAGACACCATTCATGTAAAATGTCCTCAGGAGCATATAGCAAAGCTGAAAGACTGACACTCATTCATAAGCAGCTTCCGCTCTCACTCTGCTGCAGATTTCGCACTGCAGTCCCTCCCAACATCTCTCTTTCCTGCCTGGCAAATATAGAAAAAAAAAAAAAAAAAAAAAAAAAAAAAAAGACAGCGCGTCTGCCTTCTCTCCTCAGAAACAAAGGCAAACACAAAGGCAAGGAAGAAAAGGCAGGCCCTCGCAAATCAAAAGAGGACGCAAAAAGACAAAGGAGAAAAAGAGCAGAGGACAAAAAAAGCAAGCAATATTTAGTCTTTTATGTGAATGAAATAGCAGGCCGGCATACCAATGTTTCTGTGAATGGAAGCAAAGGCCTTTCTGCCTCTGCAAGGCAATCCCTAGGGATGGCATGGTCTTATCCAATGAGGAGCCAGCTGGATGACTCATTCAGGGGAGGCTTGCAGAATAGTGGAAGAGACCATTTCAAATCCAGGTGTACATTTTGTTTTCTCTTAACCGCCATGTAAAAATGCTACGCACATCATCAGATACGAGATGTTTGCATTATTTAAAAAGACCGTGTTCAGCTAACAGGATAAGAAACAAAAAGATATATCCTGCACAGAAAACTGAAGTAAAAATGCCACCCCCATGATTTTGATTGTCACCATTGTCAGCTTTTTTTTTTCCACATTCATGTGAACAGTTACCACCTACACATTTAATTAGCAATTTACTGTTTATGTGCATGAGGGCAGATAGTACCAATGCAAAAGAACAACAAGTGTATTTTGCTCTGACAAATATGGTTACCCACATAATTGGAACATTTGTGTTTAGAAAATGCATAATTAGCATTATGGTTTTGATTTTCCCACTAGTGTTGCAGTATTTCATGATTTTGGATGATTTTCTTACAAGCTTCATTCATATAAAAGTTGTGATTGTTGCTTTTGCAAATCTATAACCGCCTGAGACACATATCTGAGAGACAGTGATCATTAAAGCACATCTTTCTTGCCACCAGCAAAGATATTTATCAGCAAATGTACTGGTTAATTTATTAGCAGGTGCTTCTGGGCAAGCATCAGTATTCTATATTACCTTTCTATTAGACCAAATAAAAATCACTTCAACAAGGTGAGACTAGTCTTTGTGAAATGCATATTTGCTGCTGTTTGATATTGCAGGAGTACTAAAATTGCCATGACCGTCTTCCAGGGCCTTGTCAAGCAGTTATTCTCTGTATTAACTTTAATAAACACCACTGATGCCACAAACTGGTTTTCAGCATTCTTAAACCAAACAGAGTGCATGACAATATGATTAGCTGTAGCAAAAATACAAGCTGAGTCAGTACTGTATGGAAGGTCTGAGATGCCAATATCAATATGAAATAATTTGATCAAATTGAACTTTCCTTTGCCAGTTTCATTTTACTTTCAATTTTTGAAAAAGAATCACTACTGCAAAGTGAATAAATAAATAAATAAGTGAACCTACTGTGGTCCTGCAATTAAAAAATCCTTTGTAACCCAAAAATGCAAAGGGTGAGTATGCACACGTGTAAGGAATGGATTTAACTGTGTATTTGTCTCCTCTTCCTCTTCTAACAATGTCTCTGTGAAATCAAGAACCAATTGTTTTAAATGACTGGTAAATCTGCCACTGATGTCTCTGGAAACTGCTTAGGCAACATGCAAGATTGGAAGGCTAAACAGAAAAACAGAGGAAACAAACGGAAATAGAAATGGTATATAAGGGGGGTCGGGATTAGTGGAAAATCAATTGTCTTACACACAGGAAACTATTCTCCTGCTTGGGTTTCTGTCCAAGAATACCATGTCTGCCTAACGTAAGGGACTTCAGGCTTTGTCATCTAACTAGTCACTTGAAAATAAATGTACTGCACACATCTCCCTGAATCATATTCATCAGAAGTAGGTCCAGGATCAACAACTAAGAAGCTACTACAATAATTGACAACTGTATACGTTCTGAAACAGGAAACAGGAAGAAAATGAATGGGTGTTAATATCCTGCGCAGGAATCTTGCTTATAAAATTGCAATTTATAACAGAAACAGTTAGGCAAAAAAAAGGCAATTACTCAAATATCATAATTGAAAACAGCACAACACAATAATACAACATAAGATTTCTGCATTCCAAAAAAGGTCTAGGCCGAAGCTATCGCTTATTGGACCAACCTTTTATGCAATACACATCCTATATATATATATATATATATATATATATATATAAATGTATGTGTGTGTGTGTATGTGTGTGTGTATATATATATGTACAATATATACATATATTGTATATCCGCTGTTGCTCTATCATCTAAATATGGAAGTGAGAAAAGTCTGCAGAATACCCCACAAGTAGAAATGAGCTGGGCTGCATAGCCTGTCTTCAGAGCTTCAGTGTAGCCATGGGGACAGAGGCTCTACTCACGCATTGTGGTGCTCTGTAAGCAGGTGTCCAATAAGGCAGAGATCCTGAGCCACTGAGGGCCCACCCACCGTTTCCCTGCCACCGTAGAGAGAAACACAAGGGGGCTGAGCGGAAAAGAAAGGGTGGGAATATCTGGAAAATCTGTTGCTACTGAAATGGAGGATGATGACAACTGGTCACTGGGGGCAGACAGCCTAATGTATGGTGTGATGGGGTCCAAATGTGGACAGGTCCCACAGCGTCCAACAAATAACAAATAAGTGATCTGACCTGTTTGCTCATATTAAAGATCTAAAGAGACAAATTGGAAAATGATCCTGGACTCCTCTTTTCCAAAATAACTAATGAGCTACATGTAACATCTTAACAACCCATATGTAGTAGGTCATTAACAGGTAATGCTCTCAAAATAACATAAACATGAATATATCTTCCAGTAATTCATAAATGATGTGAATTAACTAAGAACACACACATAAGTCATTCAGACACTCACGTGGAGTTTATAGCATTTAAAAGATGTAAGAATAACTTCTTGTACTAAGTAAAAATATGTTTCATCGCAGTTAAATGTGATTTTATATCAGTGTTCTTTCTCATTTTTAGATATACATTAGGCGCAAATGAGAAACGGAGAGACAGAGGAAAAGAGCATCCATTGGCAAGGAAAGCAGCAGACAGTTCTCCACTTGACTACTGTTGCCAGGTTACCAAAAACATTCAAAAAAGCAAGAGTTATTTTAAGACTAGCTAGAAGCAAAATAACCAATGTTACAGGAAGGGCAGACACAGGCAACTGGTAAAATGTGACAATTTTTTCTTACTATTTTTTTTTAAATGCATTATTCACCAACAACAATGAAAAGATACAGAGATTAGGCTCATAATTTAAGTTTGTAATATCTGAAGAGAGTTTCAACATTCACAATAAAATATGGACATAAGGTACGAATGAGAATAGGCTGATGCAATTTTTCAATTTATGTCATTACAGCAATGTCATATCAAATATGTTTTTAAAGAACTTTTGTATTTTCTTTGAGGCCATCTGAAATTCGTTCTCTGGAGTCTCACCAAATTTTCCCCATACTCAAGATCTCACTTCTTTGCCTTTTGCCCAGCATTACCTAGCATCTGACTACATACAGAAGCTAAATCCAAAACATACCACACATATATCAAAAAACTTTTTTTTCACTTAAATGAACTACAAAATTGATTGAGCAGATCCTGCTACCAGGCCATCTGATACTGGCTGCTGAAATAACAATGTCGAAACAATGTGACAGTGTGGAAAGGATCGCTGGTTTTTCTATCGAGAAAAACTCCAACAAAGCATCAGCAAAGGGATTATGCCTGTGGACTGTAAGGCACATTATCTTGTGATGCAGAACAACATTTTGACAAAGTTTTTTATCATTTGGCAGAGTCTATGTGAAATGATGAAGGTGTTGGCAAAAATCACTCTGAGAGGAATATTGATGAGAACAACTGGCTAGAGTAATATTGAAATAAGGGTAAGACATTTCAAATAATTTGGTTTTGATGAGTTGTCCCATCAAAAAAAAAACAAACCAAAAAAAAAACACAGTTTTGAATAATACTGGGGGAAAAAGATATATGGCTTCCATATTTAATTGTCCACCGGTCCTGTTAAGGACACCTCTATATTTGATGAAACCATAAATAAAGGTTACACAATGTTTGGTTACCATTATCTTCACACTAAATGGAATATCTGGAGAGTTATTTTCCTGTCCTACATCCATGACCTAATATGAACCTGTTTATGACCATATTTCAACAACATCATTGCCTGCGGTTGTACAATTGTGTGTCCTGTTTCCTAAGCGCTCCATGAAGCACAATAAAATGAATAGCAAAAGGAAATTATATTGATATCCTACTTGAAGAGAGCAGAGTGATGTAAGAATTTCCTGTGTGGGCAATAACATCTACAGCCTTGAGAGCTAATTTTCATAATCATGTCTAGGGCATCATTTGAGCTTTCTGTGAATGGTTCATTAAAAAAAGTGGAAGACACAGCAGAAGCACAAGAAGATCATATATGCATGAGTGTGTCTGTGTCTGTAGCCCCACAGACCCACTAACCTTATAGTGTATTTGCCATTCAAGCCATCTGTAAAAGTCAACTAATCAAAGAGCAGCTATAGATAACATTCAACAAATTAGTAATTGCAATTGGTATATAGAGTATATAAGTATATAGAGTTATTAATTAGTTATTGGTACAGTACAATACAATACAAGAGCTGCGCAACCTGGGGGAGATAAGATAAGATAAGAGATAAGATAAGATAAGATAAGATAAGAGTTAAGTTAAGTTAAGTTAAGTTAAGTTAAGTTAAGATAAGATAAGATAATCAATCCTTGGGGGGAAATTGGCATATCTAAGTAGCACAGACAGGCAAGGGGGAGAGAAAACACCAGAGAAATGTGAAGATTGATCTATTGAAAGTCATACACCCAAACAATAGATATTCAGCTTATCAGGACAATTAAGAATCAATTTGAAACATTTACAAAGTTACTCACCTGTGTTTTCATGGTGAGTGGGCGCCATGGAAAGATTACCTGTCGCCATCCTGGTCACATGACCTAAATCACCCAATCAAAGTTTCAGTGCAATTTAGACGCTATAAGCTAACGCTAAATGTGGACGATGTTGGTATAGTCACTTCTTGGCGTTAAAAGTTTTCTAAATAATTATACTTTAACTGAAAATATGTCTCGCAACCAAATATATTATTCGGCCAAGTACAATGACGACCATTATAAGTACAGGTGAGGAACATCACATATACTGTTAACCTACTGCAAACCTAGAAGCTAGCCAACTGTCAGCCTCTTTAACTTCCTTACGTTAAACTTAACGTACATTTGCCAAAACAACCAGTTAGTCTTCGTCCTTGACGTCTTTTCGTTTGTAAAAAGGAAAAATATGTCTGAAAGTCCCAGTTCTTAAGCGTAAATCTCACCTTTGGGTCAGGTGTGTTTGTTTTCAACTGTGGAATTAGCTCGTTATTGCCCCTTGTGGCTGTTGGGGAAAAGACACCCTCAAGCGTGAAATACCACTGTGTTTTCCACCCTCCGGCCTCAGTGGGCAGTAATGAGCTCACAACGGTTGGGCGCCGCACAATTAGACGAAGAAAAATAGCATCAGGATGGTACTGGCACTTATCTGGAAGATTTCTTCTGTGATTTTAGAATTCATTGAGTATTAGCTTTGCTAGGTATTTTCTGCTGTGCATTAGCTGTACTTTCTCAGCCAAAGAGCACAGTTTGTATGGAGACAAGGTCCACGTGGACCTTGTCTGTTGCTCAGTGCAGGACTGGTCCTGTGGTCCAACACTAGATTTAAAGTATCATATTTACTATATAAGCTGCATGACATTTCGGTTTCTGATTTCTGAGTATGCGTTACTTTAAGTTGACAACATCGATTTCATACAGTTAGGAGGAAGAGTGCCAAAATCAGCAAGTTGCTATAGGACTTCTATTTGTGGATAGTGAATACTTTCAATAATCATGCTTTTTTACGTCTCCAAAATGTGACAATTGAAAATCTACTTGTATTGAATTTATTGTTATTGTGTGGCTGGAGATTCTCAAACCAATGTCAGATCGTGCCTTCTGAAAAATGACTTGATTTACATCACAATATATAAATAACTTTGCTTAACTTTGCTGCTGTGACACAAAAGTCATGACCCGTTTGATAAACAATGAACTATCTACACCATGTTTTTTCTCTTTTTTTGCTTGTGATCATTTACTGGGGCACAAGAGGGTGCTATGGCTCCAGTTGTGGTAGATGGCGCCACAAGAAAGGTAAAACATCAGTGCCATGCTGAGATATAGAGGTCTGGCTTATAGATATAATGTATTCTAAGCTTTTCCTCAAAGTTTCACAGTTTCATATTTAAGACCTAGCTGATATTGAATTATTCCTAGTTATGTTGTTATTAAACACCCATTAGTCTATAAACTTGAGGCACAAGTGTCTCAGATTTAGTCTACAATCAATGAATTAGTTTTCAGTCAAGGAAGCTGTTGTATCCTCTGTAAATGTCATAACTGGCTTCCAAGGAGAAGTCCGTGGTGAAGGCTGGTTAATAATTCAGATGGTAGAAACTGTTCCTTTGGGAAAGGCTGACGTGTCAATGTGCCGTTCTAGTTTGATCCTGCAGGAGTAATAACTTGTTTTCCATCTGAAATCAAAAGTGATACATGTCCTTAATTCAAACAAGACAAAATGTGTTTCATTGATGTTTAAATCAATGTAAGCAACAGATAAGACAATGTCCATTTAATTCTGTTTCAAAGGCAAATAGGAAGTCACAGTTTCAAAGTAAAGAAAAACTAACTGTAGACAGAAAGCAGGAAGATGCAGTCTAACTAATCCACCACTGCCATCCTTGGATTTAAGTCCTTTTTGGATGCTGGGGTTTTATCTGAATTTAACTTTGGGTGATATAACCTTACTAAATGTCAGATATGAGAGGTATACTTTAGTTGAAAAGGCCTCCCACAGTAACCTGCTCCATTCCTGGAATCAAATCCTTTGAATAAGGCTGAACTTTGATTCTGAAAGAAAAAAAGAGTGAATGCCCAATAAAGATTTCTCAAGGGAAGATTTCAAACTACAAGGTAGCTGTGAAGGAGCAAAAAGAGGCTTTGGAAGGCAGGGAACGTGCAAAATAAATCACACTATAAACAGGCCTGAGCTGTCACAGATGCTGCATCATCTACAAACATTTATCAGCATTCCTCATATACCGCATGTTTTATTGTTCCATACAAGCACTGCTTTCAGGACGTTCATTTCATCAGTAAAAATAGAAATAAATGCATTCCTGGTAGAAATGTAGCCCATGCGTCCTCGGACAGAGGCAACCAATGAGGTTCATCTCCTCATCAGGTTTGGCAGGAGTCCCAGCACCGTCCATCGTCACAACCAGGTGAGCCCCTGCAGAAGGCAGGTGTTGTGAGTGCTTCGCGTCACGGTCCATCAAACTGCAGTGTCAAAGAAGTGACACTGGGACTTTTATTTATACATTCTAGCTGTTTATGATCGTTTTAATGTCAAAAATGTGGTCCACCTGGGCTGAGGACCATATTCACGCCTAGATTCAGCCAACACAAGTGAAGCTTGTGACATCTTCACAGAGCTCGGTGGCCATCACAGCTTTCCTGTGGAGGGAAAAAACAGAGTTGAACGGAAAAGTAGAGGAGGATGCAAACATGAAAGAAATATTTGGGGACTGATGTTTACTAAAATCTCACCAAATGCACTTAAGCCAAAATTAAATTAAATGAAAACAAAACAGTTATATTCAGTCTGATTATCAAGGTAAAGTTAAACTAGTTTGCAATGAGGGAACTTGTGTTTTTTTCTGGTCCATGCAAAAAGTGCAAATGCATTCAAACTAAATCTGAAGTAGAAAAAAAGTAGAAATAAGAGAAAGAAAAGTGACGTACAATCTGTATTAATACCAACAACTTAGTGAAGTTTAGTGAAAACCCTAACCCCTAAGCCTAACCCTTACCCTAACTCTGAAGTTATTCAAGAATAACATATTTTGACTTTGAGGTGGTTTCCATCCCTAATCATATCCCTAACCTTCCCAAGCAACTTCGACAGGGAAAAATTTTGACTTCATACTAGATCATTTTTTCCAACTTTTCACCCAGAAGTCAGGGCAAATCAATATGGTCCAAAATGGCTTGAAACATACTCTCCCGCCCTCTAGTGGTCACTTGTCATATCTCAGGAACGGTACAACTTAGACACATATTTCATGAGGGACACAAGATCATCCACCACACCAAGAGTGTATCTTGTATGGTATCATGTATCTGCCTCAAACAGCCACGGAGTTACAGCCCAATAATGGAAACCCCATGTCCAGAAAACCCACTTCAGATGGCCTTAGAGACTCCAGCTTGGTACCATTGAATGTGGAAATAGGCTTGCAAGTCTCTATCTCATTCAGAAAAAATGTTATTCAAGAACAACCCACTTTGAGGTGGTTTCTATCCCTTATCCCAACCCCCTTAACATAGCCGTAAGCCTTTCCATGCCTTATTCAGACTGTGGAAAACACTGTAGCATAAAGATCATTTGCAGAACAACTGGTTTACTGTAGCTTTGCATTCCAGATTATCTGCCACTGGCCCAAAAAATCTGGACTTTACACTCCTCTAATGCAAAGACAGAGCTGAAACCACTTGCCCCGAAGCCAACATGCAGAGCAGGTTAAAACTGGTATGATGCAAGTCAACCTGGGCAACTGCCCAAAACCATTCATGAGATCAGGGGAAAACACACTCACATGCAAGAACTTAGACCTACCCAGGCCTTTTCCCATCTTTTTAGCAGTTGCTCGTGCTCTGTGAGTGCACCTCTCCATTGGTTCAAATCCCTGGATGGAATGCTCTCCTCATCTGTCAAATAACATCATAATCTTCTAAACCATCACAAATATCCATCTCTGGACTACTTTAGAACCAATCCCAGGGCCTGGAACCGGCCCTTTACTCCATTACCACTCTACATGCATTACTGTAATCACAATGTTGCTCATATTTTGGAGACATAACAGGTTTTAATAGGCGAAAGCTTAATTATCTGTACACCAGACATTGTTACAGCCACTCAAAACTAAATACCTCCAATAGTGAGGTGGAGGTCCACCTCAGACATGTCATTTCCTGTGCTGGCCTCAGCAACGCAGTGGTAACGGGCGTCTTTGATCAGCGGCCCCTCTCGGAGCCAGCTGCTCACTAGTACCTCTCTCTGACCCACTGGCAGGCGGTACTCCATTATGGGGGTGTCCAGAGTGTGTCCATTTATTAGCCAGTGAATGTGGACATCACTGGGACCTGAGGGACAGAATCGGACTTCATATTGACCCATGACGGTCGAGACACGGACACTCCACATAGACGTACTCTACATGAAATGGTAATACTTGCCTTTGACATGTCCGTTAGTGGTGTTCAATTTCATTGAACAGCTGTAGAGGTTTGAATGAATATAGCTTTAGCCCATACTGTACACGCCCATGCAAGAGTGTGAACTGTTCACATTGTATACATGTAAATAAAGGTTGAAAGTGAAAGGTTGAAAGTGTACATGTGCATAATACCTGATCTCAGGTCTGATAATGAGTGCATCTGAAAAAGGCTGCAAGAAGCAGGACTTAATGATCTGCATATTTACAATAAGTAATTTTCAGGTTGATCTACTAGTATTTTAAATATATTTCTGATTATATTTTCAGTATATGTAAAAAGATCACAATCTTATAGCCACATTTAGTAGTTTAGTATTTTGTAGCACTTTTTGCAATTATCCACAATGTTTAAAAAAAGAAATGACTGAAGTCAAAGACTTAAGAAAAACAAGCCAGTGTTGAAAACATTTGACAAGATTTATTTAGCCTCCCTAGCAAGAGACACAGCCCCAAAATGTCTCCTAGATTTATGTACATCTTCAATTGTATTTTTCCATATATACAAATATATTTACACTTGTTTACAGGCACAAAAATTGAAAGTTTGAGATGTAAGACAACTAAGCCTAAAATAGTTTGTTCTGAGGGGAGATTCTCACACCCTGGTTGAGAAAAATCCACCTCTAGATTTTACATGTTTAATGTCAGACTGCTGTTAAACAACAATATACATAAAATTTCACATGGAGGTGAGAACTGTGAGACGACCAGATCACAGGAGGTGAATCCCAGCTTTGTCTTTTTAAACATTCACTCATGATACGGGTATCTTGTGAGACACCTAAATTGGAGATGAACTCTTTCCTGTGAGTCAGACACCTTAAAGAAAAGGGCAGGCTTGTTTTAAGCAAATCCAGAAACACACACACTTCCAGTTAGTTTATGTTTTGGGAAATGGTGGCATGCAAGAAGTAGAAACAAGAGAGAATAAGAAAAATAATAGCGTAGAGAAAAAGGGGGGTTAAAAAGTGAGAGGAGATTTCCAAACTCAGGACAGTTCGGTTTTGGGGTGTGAGCTGAGTCATTGTCAGAGGCACCACTCACCCAAGGCGAGGCAGAAGAGCAGGAAGGCCTCCTGGGCATGAACCCCCCAGGCCTGATCCTTCAGCAAGGGAGGCAAAAGTCTCACCTCTGCCTCCCGAGCCTCCACGCTGTGGGGCTTGGCAGAGGAGGAAGAGGAGGAGGTGGAAGTAGAGGAGGAAGAAGAGGAGGAGGAGGAAGGGAGGGCAGAGGGAGTGCTACTTCCAGAGGAGGACAGGGAAGATGAAGTGTCGACAGGAGAGGAGGCTGTGAGGGAGGGAGTGATGCAAAAAGAGAGTATTGAGGAAACTAGGAAATCTAAACAAGGGAGGACATGCAAAACAGATTACAGGGAGACTAATGAATGAAGGCTAGGATCTAAAAAACAAATGTCGCAATAAATAAAATAAAAGTAAAAGAGTAAAATCACAACTACTTGCACAGGGAAAAAAGATATTACGACTGATGAAACTCATCTTAAATAATAATTCTCTGAAAATGCTCTAAAACTGAAGGTTTAATTAAAAATAATTATAAAAAATATCTTCAGATTGTTTCCAGGGCTGGTTCAGAAAAAGAACAACTGATGATTGATATCACCAAGCATCATGTCACACTACATATTTATGTTATTAACAAACCACATAAGGGAAGATGACTAGTAGAGGTTAATACACAGGAGCATCAGCTGTATCCATGAAGGGATGTCTACTTCACACAGAGGAAAAAAAATACAGAGACTCAACATTGTCACGCAGAATGACTCTACACAAGACAGTGGCTTGATTTATTTCTTTTTTTTCTCTTTTTCTGACCTTCAAACTCTTCATGACCACCTTACCGGGTGAGATTAAGGCCCACATACCATGTGCTGCAGATGGCAACACTGTACAACAAAGCAAGGCTGCAACATACAGAGCAAATCTTCCCTGAGAAAAACACTATAATGTTGAAGCATGTGCCCAAGTCCAATAGCCTACACACTGCTTTGAAAAAAAAAAAAAAAAAGATGCAAAAGCTTTTAAGAGATTACTTTTCACCCAGGCTATACAAAAACATGATTCCAATTTGGAAAACATCACAGTAACTTACCAATTTGGTAAACAATGTTTCCAATTTGGAATTTAAGAAATAGCTTTACTTGCTGGACTAAACTGAGAGGGTGCAGCTTCCATGAATGCAGTTTTGTTTGATCATCAAAAGCCCTAAATCAGACAGCAGGAGTTAGATCTCTACAGGCAAGTGGGGCGCCTGGCTTAAGCCTTGTAATGATTAAACTTCACTTGATGCTGTACACTGAACATACTTCCACATAGAGGACGCCACTTTAGACGTGCGAGTCGTGGGAAGATGCAGCAAGAGTGTGACCCCCTATAAATCGTCTCTGTGCTAAGAGAAACGAAAGCAGAGCAGAGGCTTCTGGCTAGCAGTAAGGTTCATCTGCATCTGCAAACTGGATGGGCTGAGATTCACAGTCCACATCAAAGGGTTTCTCCTGCGATGGACTGTCCTCTCCAAAACTGTGAGAGGGGATCCGACCGTTGCCACACTCTGGCTCAGTCTCATAGCCGGTGTCACGGAGCGCCCGGAGGTTTTGGGTTGTTTGGCTGCCGTTCTGTGTTGGTTGCTCCGTCAGGTTAATTTTGTCAGCCGCGGTCGCTTCCATCAGACCTGCTTCACAGGCCCGATACTCGGGCTGATGGGCACTCTTTTGACTCCCCAACAGAGCCGCTCGCATACGCAGGCAGGGAGCTGGAAGATACTGCATGTAGCAGTTGTAGGCCAATGCAGCCAAGAAGAGGAGGAAAAACAGGAGGAAGAGGAAGAGGAGGGCGATGCTGTTGTTGTGCTGCAAATACTCAGCTGATGGGTCCCGGTTGTCCGGGCGGGGAGCGTTGGAGCTTGGCGGAAGATGATGCTTTGGCTGGATCTTGATTGTGCTGCTAGGGGGCGGGGTTAGTGATGAGTCAGTTTGGGGTGGAGAGGTGAAGGTGACTGAAGCTGTGAAGCTGGGAGGGGCAAGGGCTGAAGTTAGTGGGGCTCTGTCTGTCTTACCATTACCTTCAGCGGCATGTGTGCTAGATGTCTCCTGGCTGCCGAGGGTGGTGGTGACGTGGCCCCCCTGCTGCGGGGGTCTGGGCGGGAGATCCAGAGTAAGGATGTATCCAGCCAGGAGGCGGGTGAAGTTCTTTCCAGCAGCGGGGGCCCACTCCACGGACCAGCACTCGTAATGACCTTGATCCTCTGGAGCCACGCTGTAAATGAGGAGACCATTTTCGCCAATGAGGTGGAAGCGAGAGGCCTCAGTGAGAACCGAGCCGTTGGATTTCCAATTCACCTGGGCTAGATTGGAGGGTACCAGGCACGGCAGCTCAACAGAGCTCCCCGGTTTCACCCTCACATGTCGGTAGTCCTTCAGAGACAGACGTGACACTACAAGGCAAAACAGTGAGAGAATAATGACTTATAGGTGGTTAAAGTCTTGTTAAGTAATAGATTTTGGATATCCTGCTTAAAAATAAAGATGCTGATGAGAGTTTACTGCAAACATGTGATACTGTACATGTTTTACTCTCTCTGTCTATGTTATAAAGTTTCTAGATCAGGCTGTATGAGAGTATGTTGCAGCTTACCTGATGGACACTTGTCTGCGTCACCATTTAGGCTCTGGATTAGATTCCTGAAAGAAAAACAAACAAGAAACAAATATTATTTGTTCTTATTAAAGCAGGTCAAACTGGATGGAGCATCAGTAAAGATGTCTCTCAATGTTGGTTTTCGCTTTCGTTAACCACTATGATAATGCATGAGTGGAGTACTGGTATGTTGAACGAAGACAGAGTGATAACGCATCGTAAATCTAGCTTGATGGTGAGTTACCTGGGCTGTTGTCTGGGAGCATCAAAGATACTGACACAGGCGGCAGTATGACGGTTCCAGGCACAGTAGGGGTCTCGTGCCAGGACGCAGTCATCGCAGGATGAATACCTCCCACAGAACGCTGTGGGGGACTGGACAACGCCCGAGTCTGAACCAGCATACAGGGACCGTGTCTGTGGGAGCAGGAGGTTGTTCACATAAATATACCAAAGAAAGGGAGAACAAACTTTCAAATAAAAACTATTAAAAACACAATTCATTAAGAACTTCACAATGCTTAAACACACACACGATAAGTCTAAAAATCACTTTAAAAAGTAAATTCATCAAAAAGGTCCAGACGACCTCCAACACACACTACAGTAAAACTTAACATGCAGTTTCCTCTGATTTAGAGGAACTGTTGGTTTTGCTTTTAACGGTCTTCTTGGTAACTTCCTATTGTGAGCCCATTGTGAGCAATCACATCTCACTCGCACACAAAAGTACACAAGTCACTGACCTCCGAGGACAGCAGTAAGTTCTTGATGGGCTCAGAGTTCTTCAGGAGCTGGATCTCCTCCACAATATGAACGTCTCCTTCAAACACCACCGACTTGTGCAGGACTCCCTTATCTAAAAATGAAGATGGTAAAATGTCAATGTCATTCAGCCAAAGCAGAGACCATAGATAAGCCTTTTTAATTCAACAATCAAGACTCTGGATGAACTGAATGATCACACTCTATGATCAATACACAGAGCCAGTCAAGGCATACTTTAATTTGGGAATATCAGCTATACAGTACGAGGTCTTTACTTTGTTTATTTTAGCATATTATTCTCCATGTATTGTAATTGTCATTCGTGTTGGAAACAAACATTATCCAAACAAGGCATTTTTTTATTATTTCAAACTATATGACAATATTGTGATATGGTCAGTCTTGTACTTAGGATATTTTAACATGTTGTCCACTTTGTTTTTTTGAGAAAAAAAATAAAAACAAATGTTGGAAATTTGTGATACAGGATAAAAGTTTCTTAATGCAGAGCTATTTAATTGTCAAGCACATTTTCCATGTGTAAACTGTACTGATTTTCTTTCAAATGAATGTCAGATTGGGACACTAAACACTGAACCAGCACATACATACTTAAAATGACTCCGATAGGTATCAGCGGCTAATATAAGGACTTCCCTTTTATAACAGTTTCCATTTCAAATTTGTATAAGTATTATCTGATGTGTTGTAACCTGTTCCAGTGAAGATTACGTCATAAATGTTCCCATCGAGCGCTTGCACCCTCTCTACAACGATCTGAGTATAGTTGACGTCTTTGGTGATGAGGCGAGGCCCGTTGCCGATGGGCAGGACGGGATCCTCCAGCAGGGGGTGGTCCTTAACAAACTGAAGGGTCTTGTCTGGCAGGTGGAGAGAGCTGCTGATGTTCTGCTGTCGCATCAGGTTGTTAATACACTGGTGGAGGAGAAAATTCATATTATATCTTCATATCCACTGTATGCACAGTAAAATGTAAGATGTGTTATTCTGTGGACTGAGACTGGTCCTGGACTAAACTCTGAAGAAGCTGTGAAGTTGTGTTCGAGGTACTTACTGCTCCAGGACGTGGAGAAGGAGTGATGCCATTGTACCGCACCCACTTAGTGTGGGACTGCTCCACTGTGGCCTTCTGCATGTACTTGCCCTTGGAGAAGACATCCTCCACAGCTGTCATGTTATAGGCACACACAGCTGACAAGCCCACATTACCCCTGGGGGACGAGGATGAGGATGATGATGATGATGATGATGAGGTGGGAGAGAAATGAGGGAGGGAAAAGAAGTGAATTTAAGGACCTGCGTTAAATTGCGATACCCCATTTTTTTCTCCCCTTTCCTGGACCCAACTGATTCCCCGCTCAACATCTTCCAATCACTGACCACTGGGAGGTGAAGACGCCGTAGATGACTGTGTCCCTCCAGTCCGACTCCTTCAGAATGAAGACATCATGCACTACGTTGAAGACAAAGTTGAGCTCAGGCATGGAGCACACCAGCTTGGCTTTTAGGAAGGACGTCCATTTCTTCTGCAGAGTGCGCTGCCCCCCGAGGTCCCCCTGTGGTGGGATATTGAAGACATTATGGTTGAAGAAAACAGATGAAAGGAGAAAGCACGTGTATGAGTGTATGCATAGTTTGATAATACATACAACAGAAATTGATGTCTAATAATACAATAAAATGAACTGATGTGTCCTGTTCTGGCTTTTCGGAGGACATACAAGTTCATTTAAGGGCACTCATTGATTTCAGGGCTGATTTAAGGGCATAAGATATCTTTATCGTTTGGAATGTAATGTTGTTTGCTTTACCACTGTAACAGTAAGTGTTTTTAAACAATAAATAATGGAATTTGATGACTAACTAGCTAATTAATGCTATGATATTAACTCAGGTTAGGTAGAAGAGAAAGGAAGGAGAAGACTCTACACAGAGAAAGACATGCACACACACATACAGACAATAGGACTAAAGATGGATGCTGCTGGTATGTACAGATGGTGCATGACGTGTTGCTGACCTTACAGACGCGCGCCACCCTGGGGATGAGCAGCTTGCCAAAGAATTCGTACTCCACTGACACCTCAGTGAAGAAGTAGTAGATTTTATCGTCCTCGCCATATGCTTGGTTTCTCCCTTCTCTGATCACGTCGGCAAAAACAAAGCTGGGCTCTGTAGGAGAGGAGGGGGAAGAAAAAGGTGTTAGATCATCTGTCCGGGCATTCCTTCCCTATAGACCCCTTTTACTGTTATTATGAAAGCCTTGCTGTATTCCTGTTCCTAAGGGTGGAACTACAAAAACACTCCACTCACAATTGTACAGAGTAGGACTGAACAATATGCAAAAACCAAAAACATTTCACTGGAGAAAATGACAAAACACAACGTTTATGGTATAATGTGACATATTTTACAGGCATGTTTCATTTGGGCACGCCATCAAGTTACTCACAGAATAAACAGTTTTGTACATTGCAAAACGGGAACAGATTTGTTACCATCTGAGCATTTTGCCAATTTGCCAAATTTCACTTGCACATATGAGCAAAATGCTTGCACAGTTGGCTATTTTAAAGCAACACCAGCAGGCTGAGATGGACAAAACACAGTAGAGCAGACTAAAGAAAAGACTGGATTTAGATTTACATCAGATGATGTGCGTCCATTAAAATACACCCAGATCGGCCCCAATACCGATATTTAGGAATGGATCAGAACATCTCTACTACACACATTATCTTTTTCATTCTTTGGAAAATAATTTACAAAATCTTCTCCTCACAGCCAAACAATCTTTAAATCAATTCAAGGTGTCACACAGTTTTTCCAACTCACCATTGAGCCACGATGTGGAGTACTCAGTCCTCAGCAGGGACTGGTATGGAGAGTATCTGGAAATAATAGGTTCACTGCCTAAGAAGTTATAAGCTGTTCCTGAGTACAGCTCTCCATCTGATAGAAAAGCAGACAATGAAGCAACAAAAAAAAGCATTTTATTGTCCAGAGAGTCCATTTTTGCATCCTCCCCAAAAAAAGGAGAGATTATTGAGGATTATTATGCATTTTACAGGAGGCTGACAACCAAAGGGCTTTTTGTGAAATTAGATTAAAAAAACTGTCCTCTACTCACCAACCATGACAGTGGTGAAGCTTTGGGAGGGGTCAAAGGAGCATTTTCCCCTGCCATCTTCAGGTCGACCGTGCAAAGAAAAGTCAGCGAGGTTCTGAGAGAGGAGATTAAATTTCAGTTAAAAAGGTTGCTGCGCTGATTGACGAGCCCAAACACGCTTATTTGTGCAGCGCGATGTTCCCAGTGAAAGGGGGGGGGGGGTTTTGAACATTAACTCACCAAGTAATCACACTGCGGTTGAAAAGCGTGTGTGCCACAGACATACAGCCGCTCGTCGTCTACGACTTGGAGCACTCGGATGTAGTTTAGACAATCCCTCTGGAAAGCAACATTCAACACATTGAAGCACACATATTTTACTGTAGACTGTTCCTTTCCAACACTAGAAACAGTTATTCTGACACCATATAGGTTAAGAAAGATAAAACACCATTCAAATATGAATTGCTGAACTAACCTCTTTTGATTTTCCTTTAAGCGTGCACATCAGCATGGGGTTTTCTGCAACTGTCCACTGAACCTTAAAATGGTTTAACAAAAAAAAAAAAAAAAAAAAAAAGTAAGGACATTATTATCATTTTTATTTCATTTTATTTTTTAATCTCCGTTTGTCACAAATCTTATTTGTATTTTGATACCTTGTTGTTTCTGACTGTCACATTCTTCTTGCTGAGCTCAAAGATGGCCTCCCTGGCTCCCACATACAGAGCATCCCTTTTGTCACTCAGCAACAACGTGGAGTAGTTGAAGATCCCGGGCTCCGAGAACTCCATCAGCTCTAAATCTGAGCACAAAAGGATTGGATCACATTACTTGAGCATCCGAAATGACCATAAACTAAACATGCTAATTTTTACCTATCAAAATCTGAACAACAGTATTGAGAATTGAATTTAATGCTGCTATAATCAATATTTTTTATATTTAGATCAAATGACTGATTCATGTGAAAGAAGTCGCCGGTAGCTACGAATACACAGATGATTACCACCCTTCTCTACAAAGTGCTTGAATGTCTTTCAGCTCATTGTTTTGGTTTTATGCGACTTAGTCAGGGTTTGGATTCACTTTCATCATCCTCGTCATCATCAGCGTCGTTTCCAGTTGCAGCAGGGTCAAGTTGTACCTCTATCACCAAAACACAACTGTGATCACTGTGGAGGCTGAACCCTCGAACACAGACATTTGAGACACATTGGCATTATGTAAGTGTGTCTCTTCCTGTACTGTGTGTTGTGATGGTGCAGAGTTTATGTTTGGATGGCTTTGGTTGTGCCAGGTGCAAGTGGGTTCGGGTTGCAGGTGCCTGGACATGAGTGCCACAATGATGAAAGCAAATACACTGACTGACTGACTGACTGACTGACTGACTGACTGACTGACTGACTGACTGACTGACTGACTGACTGGAACAATGACTGTCCACAGTGAGGGGTTGTTAAAGGCTGAGCTGCACTGGTTCTCACAGAGTTAGCTAGCTGCAGCTATTTATGTGAACTGCATTATACAAGCACAACTTCTGCCTGAGAGTAAATCATCTAATTCAAGAACTTGTGGTGAGACTGAGGGCCGTCTGTTGAGAGGAATTAAGGAAACAGGTTTGACCAAGTCATGTGTTGCAACCTTCAGTCAAAAGACAGCTTTGATATATGATTAGGATCCATCTATGAAGAAAGTTCAGTTCGCTGTGCATTGACAGTAGAGGAAGTGAACTTTACATTGGATGTTGCAAACAAAACATACACTGACTACTTCACTGACTGACACATGTAGAAATCATGTGATCAGGGAATTAAAAAGATTAACACCAATTAAAAGTCATCAGAGTCGAGACTGATGTCTTCAAATTGCTTACTTAGTTACAAATGCTACCCCCCACCCCTCCCTCTAACACCAAAGGGTGACAGATGCAAAAAAAGGCACCAGCACTTAAAGTGTCCACTGACCGCTGTTTATTAAGGACACCCGCTGCATTAGCATTAAAGTACTCTTATCAAAGTTTTTAATGCTGCTCTCTTTTCATGTTTCTATGTCACATGTATAATGTGTTTTGTGTATAATGTGTCTTTTGTCGTTTTTAAAATGTGACCCTGATCCGTGGAGTACAGTATTTCGCTTCCATGTATGCTGAAATGCATATTATGGTAGTGACAAATAAATCTGATTCTGAAATGTTATCGTATGGGCTGATTTCTACTAATATCAGAAAATATTATACAACTATTACTCAGACATATTACATTTATACAATGTTATAAAGTACAATACACCTTACCTTGTTGTCTCCAGGAAGTTCGGGGCACAGCATGAGGTCCATGTGTGGAGACCTCCAGGAGCAGCCCCAGAAACACTCCCAGCACGCCAAATCCCATATTAGACTCTGATAACTTCGGAACTGTGAAGTTTCCTCTGCAAAAACAGACACACAGACGGACAAAAGTAAAGTGACACAGTAAAACCTGACGCACCGAAAAAGCATGAATGAGCTCCTCACAGCCTGATCTTATCATGCAGCACAGCCGCTAAAAGGGGGCAGGCATCAAATCCACTTCCCTCAGACTGAAAGCTGGCAGGACTGATTCATCCTCTTTTGTATCGCTCAGAAGGTTAGTGCAGCACGTCACATGCATGAGAGATGATCGTTTAGACAGAAACTGCACAACAAGAAACACTTCTCTTAAAATAAAAACACATATCAAATTTATGTTTTCACATGTGAAGTACAGATATTTCTCCTATGAAAAAAAACAACATCCTGGACCTTCAGTAATGACACTAGAGCTGCAATCATGAATTGATCGATTCCAGCTTCTCAAATGTCGGGATATTCTGTTTCTGTTTTTGACAGATATGATGATCTAATATCTTTGTATTGTTCTGAACTGTTGGTCAGACAAAACAAGCAAACTGAAGATGTCACTTGGCTCTGAGAAACAGCAATTAGCATTTCTCACTGTCTTACATTTTATAGACTAAATAATCCCTTAATCAATAAAATAATATGCAGGTTATTCCATAATGAAAATTAGTTAGTTGCAGCCCTATATGAAATACAGTATTTCAAATGTGAAGTATCCAAAAGCCTTGTGTGCTATATCATGCCAGTTTTTAGTTAGACAAGAAATGTCTGTTTCATGTGTGTGAAACTTTTCATTTCATATTTTTTAAATTCATGTGCTATTTGTGTTTGTTTTTAAAGGAGTAGTAGACTCAATAGTCAGCTGTTCTCTAAAAGAAGGTCATATATACATCAGGAACTAAAAGCTTCCTTTGTCGTTTCTCCTTCATGGTAATTAATCAGCAGTTTTTTTTAAACACACTGCAAAACAAAGGAAGTAAACTCCCACCAATGGTGAGAAACAACACAGCCAATGCAATTTTCACACTTTCACCTAAAGGCCATCTTGTAACTGACTCTTTCAGAAATGTGGGGCTGAACAACAAAGCAGGAAAACAGATGTGGAGTTCCACTCTTGCCCCAGAGAGGGGGTAGTGAAGGATGCAGCACATGATGAGGTCTAACTTGCATGACTTAGAGCAGCGGATAACCACTCACTGTAGTTTGTATCAACCCCACTCTGACATGTGTGTTATGACTACTGCATGACACCTCAGTTTACTGTTGTGTGTTATGTAACAACTTAACACCCGAGGCTTAGGAAAATCCCCCTTTTATTAAAAACTTGTTATTCTGCATGGCACCATTGTTAAGAAACAGCGAATGGCGTATCCGTTTGCCTCGGCTGATGACAATGACATTGACGCTGATGCTGACGGTGACGATCAGGATGATGACAGCATATCTGGTATCTATAAGCCCTTATCAGGTGCAGGTGTTGTTTTCCATTTGCCAATTTGTAGAGCACTGTGATCCGCCTGCCTTTTAACAGTTCTCTCCGGGTGCATTCACCTCAGTGTGTGCCTGATAAGGACTCCATTAGGGTGCCCCGTGTCATCTGTGTGAGTGTTCAACCTATCCAGACCCACCTATGGAGGCTTATGTTGTCATATTCAATAAAACCTTAAGATGTCATGTTTAAAGCCAGGCATTTTTCTTTAGCACTTAGCTTTAAAGTGCATGTCACTGCACATTCGTTACACTGGTAAAATCAAACCAATTACTCCCAAATGCAGAGAAGGGAGAAAATAAATGCTAGTCTGGGTTACTAATGGCCTCAAACAATAATGACATGTTATAAAAATAGAAAGCAATATCAAATTCATCACATAAAAATTTAGGACAAGTATATGG
Source organism: Seriola lalandi dorsalis (assembly GCF_002814215.2). NCBI lineage: Eukaryota > Metazoa > Chordata > Actinopteri > Carangiformes > Carangidae > Seriola > Seriola lalandi. The sequence continues at coordinate 676,352 of NW_019525159.1, forward strand.
TTTTATCTTGAAATGCTACTTTTGGGAGGAATGTGCCTCAAATATAGATTCACTTACTAACACTAATGGCATTTTGGTGCTTTCAGTCATTTTGTTAGGACCCATTTTTATCTAAAATGGTTAATATTTTAACAGTCGAAACAAACCATGTTTAAAGTCAGCAGTTTTAGGTCAACGGGAAAGCTGGGGGGGAAAGCACAAGCTTTAAGGCTTAAGTAAAATATTAAAATAAATCTCTAAATCTGTTCTCAATCCTGCTTGTAATACATGCCATGTTTGCTAAATTTACGGCAATGAAGGGCACATGTAAAATAATCTTGAGGTCAATTTCCATGATTGTCAACTAAATTCATTCTGACATAAACAGAGGACTGATTACCTTCTTTATTCTGTAAATATTATTTACAATGAAATGGCATTAAGTCAGAAAGTGATTAACTGACATAATTCAATTGTAAGGCTCACGGACTTCCTTTCTCTTGATCCAATCATGTGAAAGGAACAGCGTGGTACACCAGCCGGGTACCCTGCCTTTACTCATGTGTCACACCAATGAACATGGCTGGTACAACATTAGTTTGTGACTGTAGATTGCTGGTGGAAACATTTGCTGCCCGCAGGCCAATGAAATAGTAACAAGCAGATGGGAGGTGGGTTTGACTGGTCAGGTGACTTGCTTCACTTTGCTGGGAGAGTAAAGTGAGCTGGCACCAAACAGGTTATTCTGGTTTTCATAAGAAGCTGAAAGTACCCGCAGCACACCTCCGCAAAATGGGTGGGCCGGACACACAAAGAAGGGGATAAAAGGTTATCGGATGTCTTGTAAGATGAGGATCGAGATAAAACTTTTCACTCACAGGAACCAAAACGCTTTCTCGTCATGTCCGAATAACGTGGAGTTAATTAGCATCCAAGCTACTGAAAAGAAATCTGTTGCAATCAAGTAGCTGAAGGGAAAAACCTAGTGAATAAAAATGACCTACACGATACCGTCTGCACAAGGGAAAGTGTTTTAGCTGTTTTAGTCATTTGTCCTCATTTTAACCAACCTTAGAGAACAAACGATAAGGTCACAGAACAGATAAATCATTGTCAGCCTTTTTAATGACCTAGTAGCACCATTGTGGCGTATTCCACTCAAATATAGGTTAGCAATCAATTACCCGGCTGACGGGGAGATGTCTCGTATGGCACAGCATGTATAGACAATGAATGAGGACCCCCACAGCTAGAGAAAAAGGGAATAATTGATTATTGATTTGGTTGTAAATGAGAACAAATAGCCCCCGTAGTATGACCCTCCTTATACTGGGATTGTTGTCTTTTTTTTTGTTTTGTTTTGTTTTTTTTGAGGGGTGGGGTGGGGTGGGTGACGGTTTCCACGAGCTGAATCAGGCAAAGATGGAATTCCATCCCGGCTTCAGCCCTAACCATGGACTCCACTCTGCTACAGAGGGGGTCAAATACACAAGGACCTATTGTTTACTGAAGATGAGGGGAGCCTCCACTCCACTCCACTCCACTCCTCCCCCATCACATCATCACTGCAGAGTAGTCTACAATGAATAGAGAGAGAGAGAGGGAGGGAGAGAGAGAGAGAGAGAGGACAGAGAGCGAAGGAGAGAGGAGAGAGCATCACTACTCCCTCTCATCCAGTCCTTTTACAGTCTTGCCAATGGAAATGCCAGGACAGCTTAGCCGTGAGGAAAGCCCTGAGCCAAACCAGTGTTTTCAAAGATCACACAAGCCCATGAGATCTGGATCTGGAAGCATCCTGTAAAGATGATCCATAGTCTAATAACGATGGCAGCATAAATTGTGATTGTTAAATACAAGCAGAGAGAAAGAAAGGGGGCTGACGTCCACACAGCGTGAATGGATGAGATAACAATACTGAATCCATGATGAAAACCGCCTGAGCAGAAAAAAATTCTCTGTTTCTGTCCTTTGAAAAAAAAAAAAAATCCTCTGGTGGCACACCGCATAAATAAAAGCTTTAAATGAGGCTCATCCCTCTATCTGTGTACTCCTGATGCCCTCTATCAATCTCACCACTCTGAACCCCATTTAGGGCAAAGCTTAAAAAAAAAAAGCTTCAAACCCCTTTGAGAGTCAGTGTTACAGTAGCAGAAAGAGCTTACTGGCAGCGACCCTGTGCTGCTGAGAGATTTAGAGGAGTGGCCATACTGGGCCTGGGATATTTAAGACGGTTACCATGCTGGCAGGTCTCTTTGAGCCCTTTGTGTTCCCCTCTCAGCTCCTTTGGCTGGGCAGGGAGGTTGACACCTGCTTGGGGCCTTGGGGTTCCCAGCACTGCGCTGTTAACTGGGCACAGATATTGGCTGGCGGCCCACTGAGGACAGAGGACAGAGAAGGGGGAAACTGGAGCTCTGCCTATCTGTGCACGAGAACTCTGGATGTGTAAGGAGAGCTTTCTGCAAAGTGCCTTTAAGTCTTTGTGCAACACAAATAAGTCATCAGGGATTTGCCAACCATTTCACTCTGAATGAACCGATCATCATAATAAATCACTGAATGATAAGATTTAACCTCTGGGTCGGGGAGTTGCAGCTATATACCTGTTGATTATTGTGTTTCCCTTTGGCCCACACTGTTAGCTAATCAAGCACGACTGCAATGACGGCTTATTTACCGAGACAACCTGCAACAACTACACTCTTCCAGTTAAGCCTTCCCTAATAATTTCTGTAAATTATATGGTCAGTTTTAATGGAAAATAGGCAGATTGGAGCCCTTGTAAAAGACAAAATAATAAGAGGCCAACAGGTGTACAATACATCTGTAGGACCATAATCAAAACCCTACAGAGAAAACATTCAACGCTAAATTTAGAGACTACAGACCCAAAATTAGAGTTTCATTCCCCAATGAAACGCTAGGATGACTTGTCACACAGGAACAACTTCACCACTTGTCACTTCTTTTCCGATGCAGAAGAGTTCAGACAAGGAGCGTCGCATCCTGTGAGCTGAGAGCCCAGCAAGGATACAGCGAGTGTGGTGGAGGGTGATGTGAGGGACTTGGACATTCACTGCCTGCCAACATCTCCAAACCCACACTTCTTTTTTCCCCTCACTGGCTCTCTTTTCCATGTACTCACTCATCATCAGCATCAGTGCACAGAGATGCTCTTCTTCCTTTTTTCTGCAGGACGCCAAGAGCCAAGCTTTTTCCACTCCGCCTCTCGCTATACAATACCGACGGGCCTAACCACGCACAAACAAACAGTGCAATGGGAAATGTGCTTTAAGTAGTTCATTTTGTGGAAAGAATGTCTCTTTTGGCAGTTCAATATGATATTTCCACCCTGTGCTGCACAAAAACTTTGCTCTAAGCTGTTCATCTTCTTCTGAGTGAAGCTAACCTCTGCTGTTGTCGAGTCACCATTCACTCCTCCAGTGACGCTCTAACTGTTCTTTTGTGTAACTACTTGAAGGGTGCTGATATGTCCCCAAGAGCCTCAGCCTGCGCCAAGCACTGTACGATATACACCATGTTTTCTTAGTTGTATGGCTGCTGACTTAATCACCAGGACCATCTGGACAGTACCCACCCAGCTGTTGGGAGGGTGACAACATGGCACCAGCATATCCATGATAATAAGGCTGCTTTACTTATGCTGTTCTAATAGAAATGTCATAACTTAGTCAAGTGGCTCATTGAAAGCAAGAGAAACTGACTCGAGCTTCAGACAACCTGAAACAGTTATGTGGGGATTCAAAAATACTTTGCAGACTCGTAGGTGTGGATCCAAAGTGTAAACAGGTTCTACTAAAAAAGACAATAAAAACAAATAAAACAAAAAAACAAACATGCAGTTCTACCATGTTTGTGCCTCTTTAACCATGGTCCAGTATCTCGTATACTAATTGTAAGGTTTTTGTTGCAAATTTAAAAAGTTGCCTTTCCAGGGAGACCAGGGTTATGATTGTAATCAAAAGCGTTGATGAACAATAACCTTTTGTTTTTTTTTTATTCTTTTCAGGCTTGTGCCCAAAAATGGGGTTGGGACGTGTTTTGTAAGAGATGAAAAGATCAGTCGATTAATCAAATGACCGAAAATTATTGGCCACTATTTTGGTAACCGATTCATGCTTTAAGCCATTTTATGGCAAGAACAGCCAAAATCACTGATTCCAGCTTCTCAAATGTCACTATATTCTAGTTTTCTTGTGTCTTCTGTGATAATAAATTTAACATCTTTGAATATTGTACTTATAAAACAAAAATAAGACATCTTAAAATGTCACCATTGGCATAGGGAATCTATCACGGTCTTTTTAGTTGCCATATTCCCACAACCTATTGACAAAGCAATTAATCAATACATTGAAAATACAAAGATAGAAAAGGCCTCAAATATCCCCAACAACAAATTTAAGTATACTGCATATTTACATCCATGAAAATTAGGTCAATGATTAGACTATGCTTTGTCCTCAAGCACACACACAGAACACACATCAATAGGTTTGTTTTGCATTAGGAAAAAGGAGCGCTTCAGCGTTATCAGGACCCAAAGTACTTCAGAGCTCGCTCTTACATTCTCCAGGGGTATTATGGGTTATTTGGAGCCAGGCTTGTGTGAGAAAGTGAATGAGCGAGAGAGTCTTCACTTGAAACAAAATACTGAGACCACAGAAAATGACACACTGATGGGGACAGATGTCTACTCCAATGTCATTTACAGATTAATGGAGTTTGGCTATAGATGTGGCAGAGACTCTAGCACGCTCACTTGTGTGCATGATAATGCCAACTGTGGGCATCAAATCCCTCTTATAAGGCCAGAGAGGAACCAAGGGCCCATCTTAAAATACTGCCAGCTGCATCAGAGTTTTGGGTTGTGTTTCCCCACAGGCTGATGAACCATTTTTGACATTTCGAGTATAGACAGCCAAGGCTTTATGGTCTCAGTATTGGCTAAGCTACTGGCATTACAACTCCAGCTGACTATTACACTTCCATCTGATCTGATGATCAAGGCTATAGTCTGTCTCTAGTTTTTGTGAGACTCACAGGCAGCAATTCAGAGTAGTCAGAGTACTCCACCGATTTATGGTGCAGTCGGAAAAAATGATGCAGCACTAGAGCCAGAGATATCGTCTTTTTTATTCCATATACTCTTTTTCCTTTTGCCTACATTATCCACAATGAACCTCAACCATAAAAAGTTTGGTCCGAGATAAGGGTGCATTATGCTAATAGCACCTAATGTAGCCTCGTGCCTCAAGCAGAGATGAGGAGCGGGATAAAGAGGGCGGGCAAGCTTACTTTTTCCTACTCTCTTACTCTTTATAAAACACTTCAAAGTTGTGGTCCTCAGCCCAAACCAACACTGACTCAGCTGATATCACTTGAGGCAATTTATCTTCCTCCAGAGCCAGAAAAAACTTTATGCAAAGTTTTTCACATATGCAGTAGTGCTCCCCAAGACCTGCAAACACACTTTGATGTGTAAAATCGGTTAGCTCCCCTTACTTTCCAGATCTGTCCGATTTGCTGAACTTCCTGAATAGTCTGGATAAAATAACACACTACAGTTGAATCTGCAGCTCTGGTCCAAACCATCTGGAATTCACTGGAGATAGATCATCAGCCTTCAGTTGTGAAGTGCAAAGCCACCGTTTCAAAGCCACATCATGTTAACAAAGTCATATGAAACCCAGAGAACAGCTGGATGACCTCCGCCGCACAGCTGACTACCGGTCATATGGAGAAAATCATCTAAAAACTGCAACAGACGACGCAGCAGTCATCATACATTATCCACGGTGAGCTCACTGGATGACAGATGGGAGGAAGAGTTCAACTTTTAAAAAAAGGCCAGATCGAGGATTAACATCACGATCTGCTACATTCACAAGCACATTTAAGGCTGAATGATGACATGGTTCACATGGTGCAAATTTCTGATGAACAACAGGCTGGAGGCAGAAACTACAGCATTTCAGGTTATATTGAGAAGTAGGTAGAATTAAAACGTAGGTAAACCACCAATGACAAGCCAAATGTCTAAATTGAGGAAAAGAGCTTGTGTGAAGGCAACACTATACAGGGGATGTAAAATGGAAACCCTCCTATATAATTACTAGTTGTAGGGCCCCTGCTGAGCTAGCATGTCGACCTAAAGTGGCCACAGCAAAGGCAAATGAGGGGTCAGGTCCAGTAAAGGGTATATTTAGTCCGTCGATGGCAAGCTTTTTGAAAACAACACGCCCTTTCGCTGAGTCACATGGTACTGGAGGATTTGAAAAACTTCCCTATAAACATACAAGCAAGTGAAGTAAGCTAACTAGAGGAACACGGGCTGCTGTGTGGTGTTCCCCATCCAAGTGCTGAGTGTGTCTCTGTAGTCTAACATGAAAAACATAATCACCATGCACTGTTTCTTTAATTAAAAGGAGGAAAAAAAGTCGAGGAGTTTTTACTATTGACATCTGCAATGGCAAAAAACAATAAAAAAGGGCTTCATTTTTTAAAAAGGTATTTTCTGGTGGGAGAACTAAACTTACTAAACTTCCAAATCTGAGCTGCTGTGAGGATTATGCACCAGTAATAATGGTCTTCAAATATGGCAGAAAAATCCTGTGAACCATTGAAATTCTGTCCTTTATCTTGGGGTGAATACTGGTAATCTTAATAGCCTGAGGTCACAAGGAAGCCACCAGTCACAGTGAAGCCATAAAGCTTTCACTTGATGTAGTTTCCTTGAGGCTGCTGTGATGCCAGCCAGGCCTTGGGGCGTATAATGTGGGACTATTTTGGGAAGCTGCGAAAGCCCAGTTGAAGGCCTTGCGGTCCTGAGTTGGTGAATGGTAGTCGCATTGGTGGTAGTTGTTTAAACAGCAATAGCCAAGGGCAGGTGACTTCAGCTCCCAGAGTGGAATAAATCTCTAGGTCAACTGAAATGGAATAAAAATATCTATGTGATCCCCCTCGTTTTGACTTATTTTACAGATTCAAGATTTCAAGCAGCGGTCAAAGAATAAAGAAACAAAACAAACCATCTTTCCCACCAGTCAGTGGACATTTGAAGGGGCTGTAAACATCACTAAAACCCTGCTATATTTTCTCCTCTCCTTTCTGCCTTTAAGGAGGACTCCTTTCTCCTGTGCTTTTCTCCCAGCGCAGTCTTCAGCAGGCACTGATTTCATGGTGGTAATTTTGGCCGACAGAGACAAAAACCTCCTTTGGAGAGTTGTGTGAAAACTCACCCCATCACCCACAGGCTGCCACAACAGTAACAGTGTCTCCTCCTGAACTTGGCATACCAGGAGATAAAACACTGATTTCACCGTTCCCTTCTCAGCACACACAGGGAAAAACAACACAAAGCCAAGCCTTAAAGTTTCAGCACATAGCACACAGATTTCTCGTGATCGGCCCGGCTGATTTTGGGCACACTTCCATCCTCACGCTAATGAAAATAATTGGAGGCATTTAAAAAAAATTAGGTCACTCAAAATTGAAACAGCTGAATAAGCAAAATATAGAAGAAAAAATATGAATCCCTCTCAGAGTAATGGAAGAAAAAAAGAATGGGCAGCACTTATGAAAGTACTGATCCCTGGAAAACAGGTGTTTGCATCAATTGACCCTTTGCTAAGCGCTGACTCCCACCCATAGTTAATGTTGCTGCATCTGTCACATTCTCCATTCAAGCACGACATATGTGCTATTTAGAATAACAGTGGTACATTTATCACTAGAAATGTATTCTTGAAACAATGGTTCCTCTGTTTCACGCAGATGTAAGCACAAGCAGGCTTCCTATTTCTGCAGATGAAAGGTGATTTTGTTGGCCGACTGTTGTTGCTACCTATTCCATTTAGGATTCCAACTATTATTTCCTTTATCAATTAATCCACTGATTATTTTCTCAAATAAACAGTTAATTGTTTGGTTGATAAAAAGCCTGTTAGAATTTCTAACAGCCTGAGCTGATGTTTTCATATAACTTGTTCTACTCAACATATAGACTCAAACCTTTACATTTGGTTCTGGTTAATGATTACTAACCAGTTCAAAGTAGCGGCCAATTAGTTTTCTGTTGATCAACTGATTGATTAATCGACTAATCGCTTGTACAACAAACATGTAAAAGGGTTTTAAATATGGACTTTATGGCTACATACACAATCATACTAAAAGACTAAACCTGCAATTCTCAGGCACAAAGTCAATGTTGAAGACTCTGAAATAGCTGAAAGACACTGATGAGCCATGTAGAAGTAAATAAAGAATAAATAAATACTAAAATTAAAAAAAAAAAAAAAAAAGTAGTACAGTATTATAAATAAAAAGTACATGGCATTTTGTTCTAAAATAATGAGACTTACCACTTGGATAGCAACATGGAGGTTAGATTTCTGCTTAGTTTTATGCTTTATGCAAAGTCTTTTATGATGGGGACTAACCAGTAAGTTTGAGAAGCATAATTCTATCTGGGGTGATGAGTTTTGGCCCCTGATGCTAACTTGGATATAGGAGCATCTTCACTCCCACACAGTGAATATGTTGGTCCTGTACAGAGGTTTCTGTAACATAAACTGTAATCCCACATAATGACAGTTAGCTAATGATGTGCTCCTTGGCTTTTGAAGTGACATTACTACTCTAGGTAGGAAGCTCATTAAGCCAGACATTCTAAAGTTTGAAGCTTATATTAAAGCAGACAAACACACCGCTTAATCCATTTCTTACACTCTTGCTCTATTGTTAAGGGTATAGAAAGGGGATAAAAAGCATTGCTTTTACTAGAGTGATATTTGGAGAAATTCAAAGCTTGACAGAGCTGCTGTGCCTAGTTACGGTTGCTGAGCTAGGACTGGACAATCACTGTTCAAGGGAGGGGTTTAGCAAACAGTCAACTGCAGAGCAAAGCTACAGAACAAAGTTGGCCGTCAAAGAGGCCATTGGAAGCAGGCAGCTGCATGTGCACACACACAATGTCTGTCACTAAAAAAATCATTTCAAATAACTAAGACAACGCAGTTATAAAACAAGCAAATCACAACTTAAAGAAGAAAGGAGGCAAATAACAAAATGATTGGTAAAGAGGAAGGTATCGCTGCGAAAAAACTCCAAAAGCACCAAAGCCAAGCGGAATCAAATCAAACTTGGGTTGCCCAGGTGTGTCATGCAAGGGGTAATAAAAAAAAGCAGTAAAGCCCCGGGGTTGTTACAGGGAGTGTTGGAGAAGCATGCGGCATTCGTGCTGAAGCATGCAGACCTGAGAGCAGCTCAGTGTCGGTCCGCACAGAAAAAAAAAAGGGGGGGGGGGAGAGGAGTAGAGTTTCTGACCTGTGGTTCCTTACAAGATGCGACGCTCTTCTTCCGGAGAGAATTATAAAATCCTCAAGCTAGGGAGGGGGGAGAAGACAGAAAGATCAGACAAGACAGTTATGTAGCATGTGTGTGTGCCTACAAGAGGGAGGAAGCAGTTTGTGTGTGTGTGTTTGTGTGTGTGTGTGTATGCTGAGTATGTGTGGTTAGTTGTCTAGACCATGGTAAGACAGACATAACGATGAATCAATGCAAAAACATACAGCACAATAGAACAATTTACAACACACATACACACATAAGTGACTTGCATGTCTACTGACCACTAAGGCGGTGATATGATGTGCACTAACTTTTTATAGCCAAGGACAAATGAATGACAAACATTATCTTGTGTAAATACCATCAGAGGAAGCTGGGGTTCTTTTCCTCTAGTTCTCTGTCGACTACTGATGACTCACTGTTCACTGTGGCATTTTCCAGCCTGTGAGCACAACTGTAAGGTTGTGGGTAGCCACGTCTGTGCATCGACCAAATATAAACAAGGTCGAAGCACTCTCCCTTCAACACTGTTGAATTATGTCTGCTCCGTTCGGTCTAATCCCATGAGAGGTCAGGCATGGTCAAGCCTTAAACCACTATTCTTGGAACAGGTTGCACAATTTATAGGTTTATCAATTTGATAGTGGAATGCAGAGACACGTTGAATTATGCATTAGCTGAAACACTATGAGGTTAACAGCTTAATTGTTTAATATTCCACTGGTTTTTATTTTACATTGCAGGTGGGGTAAAACCACTTCTCGTCAGTCACAATATATCTTTAAAGCCCCTGAAAACTTGCTAAGTAGCATAAGAGTAAATAAGCAACAAACTAAGTTGAAGTATGGAAAAGAAGACTTCTCAGTTGAAAAAGAAAAGAAAAATGTAGAAACCACACTGCTCACAAACAGAAGCGGATTGAGAACATTTGTTTTCAGGAGCTTTATAATTTGTACAGTGTCGGCACTAGACATGCATCACTGTGCATCATTAATGAAACAAAGAAGAGAACAAAGACATTAGGACATAATCTGCATCGGAGCAGTAACAGAACAGTAAGCTGGAAAACTCTTTTGCTTTTCTTTCTGGTGCATGAAAACAAGATTTTATAAGTCACAGGGAGGGAAAGTAGAAATCTTCTTATTGCCATTGTGACAGATGGTTGGGCCTCCATTCACAACACTTTCCAGTCTGTTCCCTTAGACTGCTTCCCTGAGCAAAATGAAAACCCTTACAACAAGGCTGAATACATTCTCCCTGCAGAAGTGCACACGCTTTATTCCCACAGTCCACCACAATCCAACTCTGTTTGAGTGCAAAACGTGGGCTTACATATTTACTTTGCCTTGATAGGAACTCATGGTCAGTTTCCACTTGTATTGTTTGACAAAGAATCAATGCCTAATTATCACTACATCCTTAAAAAAATAAAAAAAAAAAAACTTCAATTTATCTTTAAACAATAAAATAAGTCATTAAATTCCCACCATAACAAACTAAAGCTTTCAGAACGGATGCTGCTGGCAATGCAACAAATACTGTCCCAGAACAATTAAGGAGACAAATCTTCCAGACAACTGAATTCAGGTCACCCAAATCAACCCAAATATGCAGATTCATTAGCATTTGCTTGGTGGGGTAAGCTACTGTAATGCAGGCCCCCTGCTCTACTGTATAAAAGAATAATCAGATTATGTTAAGCAGAGATGATGCACACCAGACTACAAACATGGGTAGTTCACTTAACAACTGATCACATAAAAAAAAGCTGAAAAGCTGTGCATGAACATTAACTGTATAAAACCGTCTTTCCTTCATTATACTGATGACCACACTGTCCTGAAATCCTTTACATTTCTGTCATCAAGTATAGATTTTAGCTGACTGTAAATTAGCAGACCAGTTTCATGGTTACTATCAGTTACCTGATTCCCGGGGGCCAGAGGCTGGTTAATCACATAGATCAAGGTCAAAACTAGAGTCATGTTTGATAGTTGCAGTGTGTAGCCACTTATAGACAGTAAAGTCCTTCAATATACCTGTGTTTCTCCTTCCTCCAGACTTTCCACATTCTCATCACTTTTTCTCTCAGTGACACACAAACAAAAGTAACACACATGTATGCAAGTAAGCACAAATTCACAACGAGCGAGTCCCTGCCTCTCACCCTCCTCTGACAGCATCAATAGAGATGACAGCTGCATAAGATTGATGAGCTGGAGGCCAAAGGGGGCATCCCCCTCGACATCCTTAGGAAGCATTTTGATTTGGCTTCCCTCTGCTCCCACAAAACCCTGTGACAGCTGATACAGCGCACCCACGAATCCCAATGACACCAGTGACACCACGCCTTCACGTCTCAATTCAGGATGTCCTGAGTGGGTGTCGAGCCTGGGTGCAAGGCCAGCCGTGCCCTAAACCACGCCCTTGGTGACACAGCGGTCTGGAGAGGGGGCAGAGAGGAAGTAGAGATGTCACGGGTCTGGGTTTTTTTTAAATTGATGAGTGGACTTGAATGAGGACCGGGCAAAGCTGGTCTTTTGAAGACTCTTCAAGCCAGAACAAATTTATTAATGGCCCTACTTCAGAAGCTCAGCCTATGGTAAACATACTGACAGGATGGGCTATTGAGTTCACTCCACTGTGACACCTGATTTTCTCCATGATGACAAAAAGGACCCAGCTTGAGCTCTCGTCAGTATCGTCTGACCACCACAACTCCGTCTCTCGAACCAATACCCTACGCAACACAACACTGATGCATTTTATTCAGGTATTTTGAACAAAATTCCTTAATATGGCCCCTGAAATAATGTGTTAAAAAGTCTCCAGTTGAATTGTCCATCGCAACACAAACTTTTAAGAGGAAATTTTACTATCCCCTCTTGTCACCGTTAACAGAAAAGAGCACTGTAAAAGTTTAAGTTGACAACAAGCCAGTGGGACTATTTTCTCTCGGCACAAATTGTTCCAGCCAATTATGTTGTCAGCACTTTTATTTTCCTTAACGTTTAGTCCTGTGGATGCCCCTCGTGGATGAGGTTCCAAGCCTCAGACCATCAACTGCAGTGTCCCCGGTTCAATTATAATTTTGATCTGATGGTGGTACTATATGAAAAGTCAAGCAATCAATAACTGTAACAAATTTTATGGCCAACAGTTGTTGAGATGTTTCCCTCAAAGCCACAAATGTAATCTTCGGAGACCCATAAAGGTCTCTGCAAAATCTTCTGTCAATGCATTTGGCAGATGTTATTTCATTGGACAAATGTGGAAACACTGACCTGTTGGTGGCGCCAAAATAAATGTCAGGACACCACCAGTGTCATTAGGATTCATGCTCTGGGCACCATCTGTATCAAATTTCGTGTCTATCTATCCATCAGTTGTCAAAACATTTCACTCAAAACAGAAAAAGGTTAAATGTTAGCAGTTGAATTCATCCTCTGACCATGAATGTCTGTACGAAATTGACAGTCACGTCAATCCATCCAATAGTGGTTGAGATTTTTTAGTCTGGACCAACGTGGTGGACTGACCCACACCGCCATCTCAAGCAAGATCCCTAAAAATCAATGATTTATTTGCATGGCGATGCAGTTAAAAGCAAGGACCATTTTAAATCTGCTCCTTGATATATTGAAAAGGATGGTGGGAAATTTAAAAAACACAATAATTCATCTTCAAACATACAGTCAAATTGCCATATGAACCTTATGGACCAAACATTTGGGTGTTTAGCAGATTTCTAACTGCGGGTGCTGCAGTTTTGGATAAGTGACAGACAGCTCTTAACCAGCTTCAGTTGGTGGTTTTCGTTCCCATGAGACCAACATGGATACACACACACACACGGGACCTTGACTGATACGGATACAGAAAAGCACAAAGACACACAGACTGGGGAAGGCAGTTCATCTCTATGATAGTGTGGTCATTCCAGTAAGAGCCCACCACCCCTCTCCATCCCACCACCATACACACACATACACATTCTCATCAGTGCAGTCATCCTTACTGTCCATCTGTAAACATCCCAAGCCTCTGACAGGACTGTCAGTGTGCACCACCATAGGTGGGGGAGGGAGGGAAAACGAGAGGTACAGAGGAAGAGAGAGAAAACAGGCTTCAGTATGAGGGAGGATATTCAAGCGTGCAAATTCATACAGTGGTTGAAGAGAAGGAAGAGGGAGGACAAAGCACAAGAACAAGGAGAAGTGAGTAGGAGGAGGATTCTCCTTATGGAAAACAAGAAGGAAACCGTTGCATAAAGAAATACGATAGTATGGTTTGAGGGCGTATGGAATGGAACAACACATTTTTCCATCCTGTTTTTTTGTGTTCTTCCTCAAAAAATGGAGGCATCCAGTTGGAGGTTCAATTCACAACCCAGAGATTACAGTTAGCAGTGTTTTCAAAGACATATTTTCCACATAACCTACATTCTCTCTATGGATTTGGGACACTGTCTTTCTGTCCCACTCGTATATGATGCAATACAGTGAAGGCTGGTGTAAATCTCTTTCAAAGAATAAATACAGAACAACTAGGTGAAATTCCTGCTCATTCAAATCCTGGATGGAGGGTGCATGGACTGTACTTTTACTCACGAACATGCACGCACATACACACACACACACACACACACACACACATACACAAAGCAGTGTGTTGAAGAGGATTATGCAGGCTTGAATTTCAACAGAAAGAACCCCTGTCTACAAGCACTACAGAGCAAATCTGGCTTTAGAAACTTTCCTCATCCCAGAGCATCCTGGTACAATAGAGGGGCTGAACTTAAAATCCTGCAGTTTAAACATGTTCATTTTTGAGGATGCAAAGGCACGTTTGCAGATGGATGATCAGCCCCGGCATCAATAGCAACATCTGCAGTGAAAACACAGACGCAAAACTCTTTTACCAAACAACTGCGTGAATATTGTGCACTTCGGGATCACATGCACTTTGCTGGAAAATGTCAGAAACCATGCAAATGCCAAATACCCTACTTGTTGTAGATGTAGCTGCAGGCCAGCTTGTATCTGGGAATACCAACTGGAATGCAAGCATCTACAGGAATGTCCACTGATATCCTGCTATGTGTAAATGTTTGCTCGTGATCAAACTGGAAAAAAACAGGAGGCATTAGTGTGTGTGTGTGTGTGTGTGTGTGTGTGTGTGTGTGTGTGTGTGTGTGTGTGTGTGTGTGTGTGTCAGAGAGAAAATAAGTAGCCTTCTTCTTCTGCCTTTGTATGAATCTTAAGTAGTCCCATGTTGAGGGAGGCTTTGTTCGCCATCACTGTTGGGGGCACGTCCTCCAACTTTTCCCCTCACTTCCTTTTGGCATAACATTTATCATTCTTCCCCGACGAACAATCATCCTACAACACGGACTAGCATCTAGCGCACAATAAGCTACCACCACCACCACCACCACCACCCCCTCCCTTTTGCCCCTTTCAGGTTGCTTGGATACCTTTCATCCAGTGGGACAGCTTGTCAACAACATCATCACTTACTTAGAAACTCCCAACCTTCACTTCACTTCACTTTGATTTGCTCCAGCTGAGCCTTATTAAAAAATAAAAAATAAAATACTGCTGCGTCTTGTTTTCAAAATGAAGTTTCCAAGAACATCTTTTTCTTCCTGACTTTTATGTTGCATCCAAAACACTTAAAAACTTCCACGCCTGAATGTCTGGCTCTGCAAAAATTGCAATGCATCCTAAAGTGGTGGAACCTTCTAATTTGCAAGAGAAAGTCCCCTCTGGGAAAATACAGCCTTATCCAGCTCTACTGAGCAACTTGATGCACAATATTTTTTGCTGACATAATGTAGTCTGTTGGTGTTAGCCAGGGGGGGCTGTTTCATAGAAGGCCTGAATGACTCATCAGACCTCTCCTCATCTCTCTGAAAGGGTCAACAGGTGCATTAGCAGTAAGTGTTGAGTGCATACAAACACTGAATCACATCAACCTCATTTCATCCACCACCACTATCCTGGAAACTTTACTTTATACATATAAATCTCCTTTGCCTCTTTAATAATTCCTGCACAAGCGTTCATTTCTACTAAAATTTATCAGTCACATCAAAGAATTCTGAAAACAACCTGTTTCACTGGTTTTGTTACTCCTTTTTTTAACTTCTTCTTTCATTTTCTGTAAATCAGGCACATAAAAGGCCTGGCCTTGTTTGGCGTTCTCCGTGTTCACTCCTATCCCTTTCAGCTGACTGGCCTGCACCACTTATTCCGCTTATTATGAACGCTGACAGCAGATTATTTTGCTTACTGCACCCAAATTCTCCATCCTCTATAGATCAAATCCAACAAATACGGGACTAAGAGACAAAGACAAAGTCGACAAAAGAGACAAAAAGAGAAAAGATAGGGATAGCATAGGCAGAGAACTGGTCCGAAATGAAAAGGGGGAAGGGAGAAGATGAAGAAGGAACAACAAAAAAAAAAAAAGAAGAAGAAGAAGAAGAAAAAGCTGGAGAATACAGAGAAGGAGCAAAGAGGAGGTAATGTGGCAAAGGCGCAAACCCCTATAAATGACTGTGTTTTGTCAGGGAAATAAAGACCGACTAACAGCAGCAGCAGCAACATACCAGCACAGTGAACGAGAATGCAAATTAGCCCTGATGCAAATGTCATAGGTCTTCAGGGGCACAACAGACTGTCTTTATACCAACCCCCCACCACAACACACTTCTCTGTGTACTATCAACCCCCCCCCCCCGCCCCAACCCAATACTCCTCCAACTCTGTACTGAAGCGCACTCACACAAACACTTCCAGGAGACAATCTTGTACAGTGCGAGAGAAGTGTAATCACAAGAGACAACATCATGTTCTTACTTCACACTGAAACAAAAGGCCAGAGTACAGTAGGCTCTTTACACAAATGCACACAAACACACTCTCGAGGAAGATAAACCACTTACTTGTCCGTCATGGCGTCGGCTAGCGAATATTGATACATTAAAACTTCTTTTCACTTTTCTTCTCACGGTTGGAAATGGTTGAAGGAGACGTCACAACGTCACAACAGCGTTCTACAGGAAAGGGGAAAAAGCAATGTTAGTTCAGAACAATGAATCATTTATTCACACCTATAGTCGGCAGATAATATTAACACCTCATGGTAAATTACTTTACCTTTATGGTAAAATCATTTCGGTCTGAAACTGACAGCTATTTTCATTCTCGATTCATTGTTTTGTCTGAAACAAAGCCAGGAAATAGTGAAAAATATCTCTCACAGCCCAAAATGATAATTTATGATGAATGTTTAATTTAACTGACATCCTAAAACCCAAAGATATTCAGTTTACTATTAGGAAGAAAAACAACAAATCTTCACATTTGACAAGCAGGAACCAGGAAAAAGGAAATGTTTGGTTTTTCTGTCTATTGACGAATCAATTAACCAACTAATCATTGTGTAATCACAGTTTAAACAGCAGGTCAAAAAATACCGGTTAATAATTGGTGTGTCTTGTGAGTCATTTTTACCATGTATTGTGTCCATTATTTTGTGCTACATGTATGTAAATCAAGTAGTTCAAACAAATACTAATAAACGCAAAGGTCTGAGCAAATCACTACTATTGTGACAGCTCCTGTTTGTTCAAGACAATGAGGACAAAAAAAATTTCCACTGAACAGGCCACGGTCCAGCCTGGGACAACGTCTAACTTTGCAGACATGCTTCACTTGCCCACAATTAGCCTAGTAAGGCCTGGTCTCTTCAACTTTCTGGGGGATACTGTTACCATAGTTACCTAGGCAGCCAACCAGCCAGCTAGCTAGCATAAATAGAGTGCACCAAGAAATCCTCTGGGTAGTGAGCAGACAATATGAATCCAGTCACAGATTAAGAATGCATTGTGTGACTGAGGAGCAATTTTGGCAATCAGTGCAGCTGATTATCATCAATCATCACTAATAAAAACATCATAAAAATCTGAATTATCAAGTGCAGCAAATGCCATTACATTTAAAGAAATCCATAAAACACACCTCTGTTAATGGTGCATATTAGTGAATGCACATAAATCAGCAGATGTTTACTGCCAGCCTTCTGATTTTGAAATTTTAATGAGGCGATGAGACAAGACACATCCTGTGCCCTGCTGGCTGATGAGCAATTTCCAAAACCTGGCATTAGCTCTTCAGCTTATCTACCTATAAAAGATTACGACAGAAGCACATTAAATTCACAGATTATACCCTGTTATGTGTTAACACAGATTGTGACCTGCCAGAGTTGGATTTTAGGTTCCCTAAGCAGATAAGAGGTTAGATACCAATTCACAGTCTAGAATAAATAATAGACCTGAAGCAGCTTTTAAATCCTTTGTTTCATCTCAAAAACACATCTTTTTCAGTTAATAATCCAACACTGATTAAACAAAGGATTTATTGGTTCTATTACTGTCAGCTGATAGGGCTACAACTGGAGGGAGACAGAGGAGTGAGTAAGGTCTCAACCCCACCCAGTCTATCAGCCCAAAAGCCAGACAGACAGCCACCAGCCTTGGAGCCAGCCAGCCAGCCAGCCATCGGCAGTCTGTCTGTGTAGGGACCATGGCTAAACGGGTGCATGTGCGTCCTCTTCCCTGCTTTCCTTTGACCTTTTCCAGACTACATTTCCCTGAATCTGAACTTTGAGTCCCACCATTCTTCTTTGCTGTTGCTCCAGTGCATTTGCTTACCTGTCAGTCTGTCTCTTTCATTTTCCTGCCTTATAAGAGCTCAATGAACTTTTGTCCATGTGTCTATCCTCAGTTTAGAAGCAGGCATTGCGCTGTATACACCCAAGTAACGTCTGGCAATCAATTTAGCTCCATTTCCTCTGGTCTCTACACCGCTGTTTATAGGAAATATTTTAGACAGAGGACAGACTCCAACATCGCAGTTACCTTAAGAGATATTTTAACAAATGAGGGAGCGAGGGGTGACCTTGATTGAATGAATTTGAGGGACAAATCTGAATAAGTGGGGTGATGAATGTCTCTTCCATAGCTTAATTTTTAGAATTCTTTGTCGAGTTAAATAAAAGAGACCATGCCAGAATTTCAGGGTTGAAATGTCGCAGCCTTTCTCTCCAGAAGCACAATAACTCCATTACAAAATGACATTTCCTTACATTACTAAATTGTTGAAATATGCAAGAGCTTGTACTTTTGTACAATGTGCATATCCAACCCAAGTATGAGAGCTTCATATGAAAAACATCCCAAACTCACTGTGGTGTTGATGTGTGTGGTGTTTTCCTGCAACGTGAGGAGTTCCTAAACCAAAACCCAAAATTAGACTCCTGCCTTCTCCTCAATGTGCAAACAATGATGCATTGCCTGGTTCAATACTCAACACAACCCTGGATGCACTGAACAACAAAGAACTGTGTGACTGTGCTGCAAGTGCATGTGCATAAAAAAGTCACACTGCCAGATAATGTGGTTTCTACCGGTGCACAGTGGCGATAGGAACCTACTCAGAGCAAGAAGAACGCTTCCTTTTGAAGTGATGTGATAGCACTTGAAAACACATGTTAGTTAGCTTTGATATACCTGCACCAAGCACTCACAAACAATTAAACCCAGCATCTCTCTCAAAGCGTCTCGATGTCCAGTTAAGAGGAGCAACCAGTGGCATGGTAAAGGAAAATCTGAAATGTCCACGCTGGGAGGGTAAAGCCACTCCCTCCCCTCTCAAGGGAGATTTATGAACTCCTGCCACGATATACATACTCTGTCCACATCTTGCTGTAAACAAAACAGCAGACACTGGTGAAAAGAAAAGAATGAAAACACTGCCCTATCCTCTTCTCAAACTCAAACACAGCCAAGATGAAGCAAAAAGCAGCTAATCTATATGAAGTGTGTGGGTATTTCCTCAAATACGGCACAACAGAGTCCCACTCACTGCATCATGACAACCTGCCCTACACCACACTGAATTATTTACCTACCAGATGAGATTTGGGTAAAAATAGCATGCACTATACTGTAGATTCTCACATATCTGATTCCTATGGCAAAAGAAAAAAAGGTGTTGACATTGTGAGATCACAGCAGTCAACACACTTGTGGGTGTCCGCACAAGATGATTGCGACGTGAATCTTACCATAATCTGAGTGGGAAGATCCTGCAGGCTGAGAGAGAGAGAAGAACGCTGTAGGAGAGGCTCTTCCAACCTGGCTCAGTCACACTGTCATTACTGGGAAAGTCACCAGTGGTTTGCATGACAGATGAGGAAAGAAAGAAAAAAAATAGAATGTGATCGTCCAGCAGACTGTCACCTCCTCCCTCCTTGCTCTCTGCTCATGCTCCTCTCACTCTCTCTCCTTCGGTCTGCCTCTCTCTATCTTGCACGATAAACAGTGGGAAAAAAGAAGAGAGAGCTCAAGAGGCTGGAAAGGGTGGAGAGGCAGTGCTTGCATTAAAAGGGCTGTTCCACTTTAACTCATGTCAGAAGCAGAGTCTGTCTCCATCTGAGTGTATAACCTAATGGCCAGGATTGCCTCTCTCCCCTGTCACAGCAGTCAAGAGCTGCTCGCCAGTGGAGAGCGACAGCGACAGGATCGCGCCTCTGGAAAGCGTCAATGCACACAATTGCTGAGGAGGGGGAGGGGGAATTCGGGGTGGCGGGTGAGGGGAGGAAAGAAGGGGGGAGGGGGTTGAGGTTAGGGTAGTGTGCATGTGTGTCTGTGGGAGTGTGTCTATTGTTGTGGGGATGTTTTTTTTCTCTCCGTCTCTTCTTTAAGGAATGAATGGGGACTGCAGGTCCAGCTGCTGCTCTCTCTCAGCGCTGTATTTAGCCCTAGGTGATTTAAACTGCACACACCCACACCCACACACACAAATGCTAACTGTAAAGGACAGTTTGCATCCTCAGGCAATGGATCGTTGATGTTGGGACTTCTTTCTCACTATAGACACACTAAACAAATCAAATGAGTGACAACAATCTGATAAAAGGACAACTGATTAAAACCTGCTGACTTCAAGTTACTTTTCGGTCATGCAACATCTTCCACATCACCTCTTAACAAATGTTACTGACTTTGCAACTGCTGAACCGCTTCACAACAGATGAAAGATGGATAAGGACAGAGAACACCTTCTCTGTTCAGCTGTGTCACACAGTGATATCCTCCACGGTCACAGAATGTACTGTATGTAGACTAGCTCTCCCAACTCCCATTCCCTTCCAGCTCCCTGCTCTCAGCAACACACAACGCTGGGAACCTTTTCAAAACATCAAGTTAGCTGTCAATAGCGCTGCAGCAACGCATCAGTAAGCTTCCTGCACTCTCAGCAATAATCACTCATACCGTAGCTGTGGGTGCAGCATCTTGGGAATCTTCATGGATTTCATGCACAGTTCATTGTACAGTGTAAATGTGCAAATGACAATAAAAACTCTTGAACTCAGTTTTCATTTATGTATTTCAAACAAATAAACGACTGCTGTGCTGAGCTTGCTCATACGATAACTAGTTTTAGTCAACGAACAACAAACCAGGGCGTGGACTTTTTCACTTTTATTGTTACCTTACATTGTAAAATGAAGAAAAACAGGAAACCAAGCTTCACATCCACTGTTTACCTTTGCATCAGCTGATGTAGAACCACCATTCAATCATGAGACAGTTTTGCTGAGACATCTCTGGAATGCAGCGATGCATTATGCATGCCCAGTAACACACGAGCACACACACACACACACACACACACAGACAGACACACAAAGTGCCTACACATGCCACTCTCTACTGCTCATACAGAGCCAGATGCTACTCTGTTTTTCCAATAGGAAATTATTCCAGCCTGAGGGTGTTGGGGTACTAGGGTGTGGCAGGGGAGGTTTGTGCGTTTCAAAAGAAGGTGGGGGTGTTGTCCCAGATGTCTGTTTCATAGAGCCAGTGCAGCCCACCTCAACATCAGAGCACCACAGACTGGCCCCTGACCTTCAACCTTTAACTCCTGCAGGACCATAACAATGATGTTGCTGCAAGTCACACATCAAACTCCAACCGGCATTATTTCCTAAAAGCATGACATCTAATGGGCTTGTATGAAAGGTCGATACTCTTCCATGTATTTAGTATGCAGTGCACATCATTTGAAATTCAAGAAAGAGTATAGTTTGCTGACTCGACCGCCAGGAGAATACTGATAATTAGATTGCTAATGAGCAGAAGGGAACAATAAGGGGCCGTGTGTGTCTGTGTCAAAGACATGGCACCTTTTACAGTGACCTCCACAGCAGGAGGTGGAGTGCTACTGCCCAGACCATTTGCAGGTATTCCAGCCTTTTGTACCAGAGGAGCTGGCTGACGACCAAACTCAGCAGAGGGGACTGGAAGAAAGCCTCTGATGGCTCGTGAATGGTCCCCCTCAAATCCATTAAGAGTTTATTCAATTACCTGACAGTTACTCACTGTAAGCATGTGAAGAAACGTGACATCTCTTAAAAGGAGGGGGGGCGGTTGTCTCCTTTGGGGTGGTCGAATAATTGCATTTAGATCTGAGGAGAAACACATAAATGCAGTATGTGTGCTTAATGCAAGTTCCCTATATGCAACACTGGACACACTCCAGTAAGAACCAATTTAAATGCTTTTACAAGAGAGAAATCTGACAAACAGCCAGAGCTTGGTCTGAAACCCAAAAAGGCATCCAAATAAATAACCCTGACATCCAACACAAGTGCCATTTCTGCACAAAGTTCACGTTTAAAACAAAGCTCTCTTTCAGACACACAGTTCCTGCCTGGGTTTCTATTTCCCACCCATTTTAAATTGATTATTGATGAAGGGGTTTGCATGCTTAAGTGTGGTTATCATTAACAAGCAAGAGCATTCTGTGTAATTTCATTGAGCACATGTGAATCCCGTGCTTCCAATGGAGGTGAAAAACAAAGACAAAGCACAACTTATAGACCGATCAGTTTCTCCATAAATAGAATTTAAAAACAAATTAAATACTGACTCACATGTGTTAAAAGTGGATTAATTAGCTTCCCTAAAATGGGAGGTCCTGGGAAAGCTTTGTGTGTGCAAAGATTTCCTCACATAAAGAGCATGTAAGGGCAAGTTAAGTTCCATAAACATCAAAGAAATCCACAAAACAAATCAAGGCAAAGTTTACCTTCAGGACTATGCACGTTGAGGAGAAAAGAGCAGAAAAATGATTGTGTTCAACCCTCAACTCTGCCTGTAACCTGCTTATTTTCATACAAAATACTAAATCTACCAAAGTGATCTTCCTTTCCAATGGCAGTTCCAAAACCTGCAGTAATGACAACCTTATAACACAAACACAACCTCTAACCCGAGGGAAAGTCAGTGCGACTGACGGACAGAGATGCCTGAACGGCTCAGCAGCACGCAGTGGTTTAATGATTTGTCTGCTGTTGGTGAATGATCACACAGCAATATCCTGTTCTGGCCAGTTCTCCGGGCCCCCCTGAGGGTCTGACTGACATGATTCTGGCTTGCCCGGGTGCCACTGAAGCACCAGCCAGCCAGCCAGCCCATCATATTGACAAGATCCGGGTGGGTGCCCCCCCTCGATGCCCGAAGTGACCCAGCAAAGGACCTGTGGAGTCAAACTTGATGAGGCAGAAGAACTACTTATTGAGGTCGCGAGGAGAAGGATGTCATATTCCTTGCACTTTGGTGAAACGCTGAGCGAAGAGGAGGGAGAGGCATGGTGGATAATGTCAGTAACGAAGCTGTGGAAAACAGATTTAGAAAACACAACAGCTGTATTTAGGGGGAAACTAAATAGCTGGCATGCTTCAAAATTCCCAAGTGCTTATGCAATGTAAACTAAGCCTGCATACAACATAAGGGGGGTTTCTTTACCCTTTAGTGAAGAGCATTTCATACATTTTTTAATTTTTATAAGTTTTCAAAATATAGTGAAAAATGCCCATTACAATGTCATGGTACTGTTGGTTAATCAGAACAAGACGGCTGTAGCCGTCACCTTGAAGACTGGGCAATTTGTCACGCACATTTATACCATTTTCTGATATTTTAAAGACAAAACAATGAATTGAGAGAATAATCATTAGTCACTGCCCTACATCAAGCTTTTAAATATGTATAAACGTTTCATTTCATCGTATTTTCTGGCTTTTTTAGTCTTCTGTGATAGAAAATTGAATATATTTGGGTACTGGATTCTTGTTTGACGGGCTACATAACATTGGGATCGGGGGAAATTGCTTTGCATATTTTTCTCAGATTTCAGCTGACTAATGATCGAAAGTCTTCATTAGTTACAGCCTTAAATCAATTCATTTTCTGTGGACCAGCTATTCAAATAATTGTTTCAGCTCTAATCATGAGCAACACACGGAAGAACTTGAGCCTGTGAAGGCATCTGCCTCTCCATCGGTGTCTCAAAAGTATTTAATTCCAGGGTTGAAGAAGGTCAAAAGAAGTAAAAGGGTGATGATGTGTGTACTTTGAATTATACTACATAGAGCCAAGAGAGTCAGGACTTCAGTTAGCCAGGCCAGAGGGCAAGTGGTGTGACAGAAAGCAGCTCCATAACTTCTTATTACTCCCCCTCCAGTCAGCACAACCCCAGACCAACGAAGACTAGACATGCATGCAGGTGAAAGGTTTATGACCATCCACTGATGGGCCCCAGCTGCACTGGGCTGCCCTCCTGTCTCGGCACAAGATGCCTGGAGAACTACAGAAACACAGCTTGAAAGACAGAACAGTGCATGCTGCAGGTATTTACATTTCACTTGAAGCTCCAAACCTCATATAAACTGTGGTTATGTGGATACGTGCTCCACCGCTGTCAATAAAGGGCTTTTGTTGTTGCAGTGAAAGAGCACCCTTGATTTATGCATGCAAGGGTAGAAACCCCTGAATGACCTCTGGGTTGCCAGAATGGCATTTTGAAAGTGCAAGGGGAATTTAATCTTTAAAAAGATTTGTGTGAGCACGTCTGGTGGACACGTAATATTATATTCAAGAGTTATTTTGCGCTTCAAGGACAGTGACAGCGGCTGCGTGGACTCAACAGTCGCAACAGTCGTCCGCTAACATCTTATTTTTCCGCAATTGGGCTTTGCAACGTCGCGTGGGAGACAGTGAAAAGTTTTAAGCGCCATGAAAACGTGGAAAAGCCCCAAAAAGAGGAAATTATCAGCATGCATTTTTTTTCTTCACTGTGTCTCGGTGGGGGTTTCGGCTACAGTGCAACAAGTGCACCGCGATGGTACGCATGAGTACGGACTGCAGGACTCTGGCTGAAATAACTTAAGAAATTTCAAACAGAAAAGTGTCGGTAGCTTCTCCGGTTGCCGAATTAAACTTCCAGTCAAGTGAAAGCGACAGATACTCACTGCAGGGGAGTTCTTCCTCTTTGTCCCGGTGTGTACGGAGATGAGTGTCGGAGCAGCGGCAGCGTGACAAAGTTTGGTTTGTTGCTCTCCCTCAGCTCAGCATGGCGGCGACTGGGGCCAGAGACTGGATTCAAACCTCTCCGGGCTGCGATATCAACAGAGAGGGGGGAGGGTGCAGG
>NW_019525159.1:701291-727141 GCF_002814215.2 Seriola lalandi dorsalis
GGGGGTAGTGGTGGTGACAGACTTTCAAAAAGTTTACTCAAGTATAAGTTGCTCTTACTCGGACGTTACTTGAGTCATCCATTTTATACTACTTAATCCTTCTACTCCGCTGCATTTACTTGAAATATTTAGTTACTTTATAGATTTAGATTATTTATAGAAATATAACCAAAGAATAAAGTATGATGTTTTATTCATACCCAGCAGTATAGGGAGTTAAAATTAGCCGTACCTAGAGGAAGGGTAGGGCTTAGGGCTACATAAAATGCAGCATTAATAATGAAATAATATCAAAGGCTAAAAATTATTCTCAGGTTGGACACTGCATAATTGTTCTTTGTAGGTCAGAAGTAAAGGATTTGAATACTTGCTGAATTCATGAATATGGTGCAAGAGATGGTGCATGATATTTCCTAAAAATAGATCATTAGAAACACCTATTGAAACCCAATGGAGGAAAGTAACTTGGAGCAGTTACTCAAGTAGGCTACTGTACTTGTAAACTTTTGAGGTATTTGTATATGACTACTGTAAAGCAAATATTGCATTTATTTGACATCTTAAGTTACTTTACAGGTTCAGATGATTAATACAAAATATAATCAGCAAATGGATTATTAAATATTCAGCAATATATACAGTGAAGTAGTTAAAAATTGCCCTTCCTTTACCAACTGCAACATTGTGGTGTGGTGCTCGCACATTAATGCGTCAGTAATTATAATCCAACAATATAAAATATATTCTTGACATATTCAGCATGACTATCACTTTTGGTACTTTTTTATGTATTTGATTGATTTACACTAATATCTAAATGCTGTGCCATTAATGTCACTTTATGAAGTTGTTGACAAATACATAAAACAATGTAATAAAAACCGACCGTTTCCCATAGGCCCATTAAAATCCAGCGGTGGCAAGTAACTGAGTATATTTAGTCAAGTACTGTACTTAAGTACATTTTTGAGATACTTTACTTGAGTATTTACATTTATGCTACTTATACTTCTACTCCACTACAATTCAAAGTCAAAGTTCACATTTTATTTTTCATGCAACTGTTCATTTATAATGTGTCCTTTATATTCTTGACGAACAGTTGTTTCAAAGCCGTTGCTACACTTCTGAATGGTAATCTGATGAAGAAGACTAATTGCGTTTTATTTCCTTTCTTTTTTTCAGATTTTAAGTGATTTTAATCTGAATCTGAATATCAAAATCAGCCTAAAACAGGCCATCATGTGCAATGTGTGTGTAGTCATAAAATGTAAACTTGTCCTCATGTCATTGAACCCCCCAGATTTCCAGAGATATGACAGAGGACATGACCTCAGTGTCCTCTATGTTAGCTAGCTACAACCCTGGTGAGGAGTCAGTTACCTTAAAACCCTGGCTGAAGGGGACTCTGTAGGTGGAGCTAGTGGGTTTAAAAGGTCATCAGTGGGGGTCAAAGGTTGTACAACATTTTCCTAAAGGAGAAGTGAATCAAAAACACAGTGGAGGAAAGACAGGCTGACCCTTGTCTCATTGTGCAGGGCAGAGGAGGAGGGAGTGGGGCTTTCCATGCCACTGCAGGCTGAATACAATACCATCTTTGAGTGAAAGACAGATTGCTGCTGGTGTAAGACAGAACAGCGCCGCTGTCTACCTCTGTGGCTGCTTTGTGGGCTCATTGAATAACAAACGTAGAGAAATTTACCTGCCCAATTTAGCTCGAATAAGTCTATAATGTCCTTTTACATCCACAAGGAAGAATTAGGCCGGATCCTTAATTATGCCAATACTCCAAGGCATCATCAGCTATACTACAAATTGTTTATATTCATATCAGCCCCTAGTGATTTGAGAGCTTAGAGTTGAAGGCTGGCTGCAGTTAAAAGGGGACGGTAAGTGCTGCCTGAAATGAATACGAAAAGCAGCTGGGTTTATCTTCACTCACTCTGTGACATGTGCTGCTAAGAGAAAACAGGTGACCAAGGAATGTGTGCTGAAACCCAAACATAATACTGGAGCTCAAATGATTTGTTGCCACTTAGCCAGATCTGTATTCCTGAAGACATTTTATTTACTTATCTAGTTTCTGTATCATAAATTTCTCTGTCCTTATAGGTTTTTCTTGTCTTGTCAGTACACCTCTCCTTATTCCTGTCTCTCTTTCATGGACACACAAGTTGTACATGTTAGCTGTTAATTTACTGTTACTCAGCATGAGAATGACATTTTAATGCTTAAATGGTAGGTGTTTTTAAAAACGAACATGCAAACACAGAGACACAAAGACACTTCACAGTGAACCTTATTTTAATGCTGCTCTGGATAAGAATATCAGATAAATGTCCAAAATGTAAATGTAACATGGACTGAGTCAGACACACACACAATGGATGAGAAAGTGATAGCCTAAGGTGTAGATTTCAAAAGTAAGTATATGATCTTCATGCCTGAGCTCTTCAGACACACCAGTTGGATATATTTAGAGTCCCTAGCTGGTGTATCCATGCTACAAGGCAGGCCACAATTATTCACAACACTGGAAAGGCCAGCACTGGTCTGAGATCAGTCAAGGGGGGAGTGCATGTGTGTCGACTGGTACGGGACAGGATTAACACCATAAGAGTCAGAGGTCAGGGCCAGTGGTCTACTCATATTAAATGTATATGCCAGAAACTCAGGAGTTTTAAGCGTAAAATATTTCATATTCAATTTTTATTATTACAAGAGTTGGTACAGTTTAAGTTTTCCACCTAAACAATGACTTCTATGGCTGAAAAGTATTTAAACTTTCAGTATACAGTCCTGAAGGATGATAGCCTGACAGCTATAATCAGAGATCAAATAGAGCTGGTACTGTTGTCATACACCAAAATGAGCAGTGATGTTGGCCTGTGATGGACCAACCGTGGAACTTCTGCTCTGTTTCCTATTCACCCATTATGTTGACTGTGCTTTGAAGAAATAAAAATGTAACATGCTAATAACTTAATTAACTGGAACAGAACTTTGAACATGACTTTGAACTGTTAAGACTGTTGTTGAGCAGCTGTCTTAAATCCCACTCAAAGGATATAGTTCCTGAGGGACAGTGGGACAAGGACATCCTGCCTCATTCATACCAGATATGTTCACAACTACACAAAAGTGGAAAAAGACAAGAGTTTTGTGTTCTTGTTGTTTATGTTGTAACCTGTGACTGACCTTTACTCCCCTCTTTGAAACTTCCGTCCCTTCTTTCTGTTCTGAATAAATGAATGACATGTTTCCTTACACTCAAAATTAATTATTAGCCTAATGCAGCTCTATAATAAATCCTATCTTCATGAAGGTTATAATGTTCAGATTTTGTTGAAACTGTTTAAGTAGGTGTTGATTCAACTGTACAATCATTTTGGAGGCTGTGGTTTGTGGTGCTGTTGATTTGAATTACTCCCCATTAATATAAATGGGGTGAAGAAACTAATAGAGACACCTGTCATTACAATGCAATACAATACAATTCAAACTGCACCCTCCAAAATGACATCAAATTAACAGCTCTCTAAAACAGATTCAACAAAACCTGAACATTATAACCTTTGTGAAGATATGATTTATTGCAGGACTGTTGCATTAGCTTTAGCTATAGGCGCATCTAATAATTTGGCAACCCAGTGTAAAGGTATATAACTTCCCATAACTTCCACTGGCTGTAGGAAATAGTCTTTAACATCAGTGTTCCGTGAGTAGTGTGTCAAAGCAGCACCATCTAGTGGCAATTTTAAACATGTCATCCTTATGTTTGATGAAATCCTCTATAATTGAATCCATTTGTGCAGTTTCTGCTGTAATTATGTAATGAATGCATAACAGACCATGAAGGTGTTACACTTGAGATGGATAAAGGCATTTTTTATGTTTTGAAGGATGTTGTGCAGTTAATTCTAGTATTGGGAAAATTCCACATTCACAAGAAGAGATGGACAGTCTCCAAACCATTTTTAAAAAATCAAGAACTGCATTAATAAAAGACAAGGTACTTAAAACTTAATTGGTTCTTTGATAGATTTCTTATGGCTCGATGATACAATATTTGTATTATAGAATTTGTATTAGGCTACTTTTTCTTAATATTTCTTTTTCTCTCTCTTTTAACTTTAAATATGAGAGTTTTTGTGTGCATACTGATGATGTGCATGTTTCTCTAAAATAAAGAAATAAAGAATTTATACAGTATATTGTACTTCTGCGATTGTGCCAAAGGTGACAGTGGGTAAAGCTCTCACCGGAAATCCCGCCTCCTATCTCTAACATATAAACTAACAGCGCCCCCTAATGGATGGTTGGAAATACATATATATTTTTTACAGTTGTGCAGAATACATAGTGCAAAGTCTGTGTAGTTAGTATCAGTGTGATGTAATTGACCTCGAGTGCCATCAGGTTAGTTTTAAAATAGCCTACCTGACTGCACCAGAGTGAGCATGAGGACTTCTGCTGCACTAGTGTTGAAACTACAACAGCTGCACAACTGTAAATAGAATTTGGCAGCAATTTTACAAATAGAGACTGTTTTTCACTTTTTGTTTCACTTTTTATTATTATTATTACTATTATTATTATTATTTTATTTTTTATTTTTTACCAAAGATGTAAAAATCTGAAATGTTTGCATAGGTACAAAGAGATGAAGCCTAAAAGAATAAAGTGTTTATCTATGCCTTTGCTCTGACTATTTGGCTAAACTCAATGTGTATTCTCTCAAAGCTAATATTAAAACACAAATAAATATGGTGCCTGTGAACAAAAGTACTCTATGGTGACATATTGTACGTGAACATACAGTGTATGCTTTTTATTATTTTGTGTTACTTTTTTAAGTATGTAGGTCAAGATAAGCAGTGATGCAGTGGTGTTTTTGCACATCTATTCAGCCAGATAATACAGTAACTTACTGGTGCATTCCCACCTTCAATGTATGAATCTGGAAAAAATAAACCACAGACCAGGATCTAACCTTCTCCTCTTTATCAAGCAAAAGAAAAGTATCATTAGATAAATACATAAAGAGAACAGCTGTTAGTGGTAGCCACAGCACTTTTGGTGAGCCCACTTGTTTCTAAAGTATTGGCTCATTACCACCACCAATGGGGCAAGTATGAATCTGGAATATAAACTATGAATATCTTCAGGATCTGACTAGCACCAGGCTCTACCCTCCTCTGCTAAGCGTCATGGCATTAGATTTTAGCAATAAACCCAAAGCCCCTTTCTGCGGGGCGGGCCCATAGCCACCCAACCAACCACAGTCCCCGGCACTGTCACGTGCCTCCGTGTGACCAATGAGCAGCCGCAGATTAACCCGTTTGCCGCACCCAAGTGGGATGATGGTGGATGGGCGGAGCGACCAGGCAGGGCCGACAAGCGCAGGGAGATAAACCCACTCTGAGATCACCAGGGTAGGGGATAAAGATAGTGAAAACCGCCGTGCAGCTTTCACCGAGCGTTGTTTATATTTCATCACTTCTTCCAAGAGAGGGTAAGCTCCGAAATAGTCGATACGGTTTGCATTTCAGCGGGAGTGTTTGCCCGATGCAACACGGCCCATGTGTGTTTTTTTTTTAATGTTGGTGCCATAGTCGTTCTCCTTGTGTTTCAGAGTCGCGAGCTCTCCCACTGTTTTGCTAGTACGTTGCCTTTGATCTGGAGAGTCTGCAGAGAGGAGGTCGAGCACGTTTTTTAATTGTAAAACGACTATTTGTGTGTTTGCGTGCTGTTTAGTGAGTTCACCTCCTCATATACGGTTTCCTGTGAAGAACAAAAACAGTCCAGGGCTACGCACACTGTGCCCGGTGTGTTTGGCTCCAAGACTCGTTAGCCTGCTGCCCGAGTAAGGCCTGTAGTTGCATTATTTTGCATTTCACATGCGCACAGGTACTGTGGGCATTTAATTTCCTACTCTTGTGCTGCTTAGTTTGATTCATTTCCCCATTTAATGTTTCAGCACTGGGTGCTGTTTCTGGTCTGGGCGTGTGTTGAAGCAGGGGGAATCTGGGCTGTATTCAGTGGTGTGGTGATGGAGCAGTTTCCTGTCCGAGGTCAGACACAGCAACATATCCTGCATGATATTAACTCTGCACATTGATTTTTAAATTGTAAGCACATAAGTTATGCAAATCAGCATAAGAAAAAAAACACAAAAACGCACTGAATCAGATAGAGGAGGCTATTTTGTTAATCCCAATGTTTATACTGTTACAGCAATCAAATCACATCAACCATAAAGAAAATACTTAATCAATGTATAGATTACAAACCAAAAAAACTTAAGATAAAACTTGGACCATACTCTAAATATACACTATGCAATGACAGTGCATGGTAATACACTGTACACAAAATTTATCGTAAGGAGTCATTAATTGAGCAAAAGTTTCTCAAATGTGACAATTTTCTTCTTTTTTAAATTTAATATAAGAGTAAATGGAATTATCCACAGGATGTGGGCTGTTGATCAGATAACACTTGTGACGGGTTTCACTGTTTTGTGACATTTTATAGACTGAAGGATTGATATGGCAGTTGTAAAAATAATTGACAGATTAATCTATAATTTGTAGGCCTAACAACAGCATTAGAGAGGGGATGCAGAGCTGATATTTACCTGGAGCTTTGTAATGTTTCAATGTGCGGTGTTGCCTTGTTCACTGACAGTTAGCTGTTTGCTTTTAGGCCCAAACTGAAGGAGATAAACACCATGTTGTTGCTGTCTCTGGCCCTCTTTCTAAAGTGAACTGTGAAGTCCCTTCCCCCTTACACAGTATGAGGATTAGCAAAGCCAAACTGTCAAGATAAATTGTGTGTGTGTTAATGGAAGGTAACTCCCTGGATTTGGTCATTCTGTTACAATGAGTGAAATTCCCAAAGGAGGAGGCAGCTTAGCTCTGTCAGTCTGGCTCTGTGTTGCCACCCTCAACACACACTACACTACTACACACATGCATGTACACTCACTCTAGATACAGAGCTCTGTGTTTGTTTTACTCCCACTCCTCACGCCCACACCCTTGACTGCAGTGCAGCTGAAAATGTGTTCCTCATTTCAGGTCCTTTCTCTCTATTTCACTCTTTCCTTCCTTCCTTTTCATATGTGATCGCTTACCAAGGCTTCAGGATGCTTTTTTTTTTTTTTTTTTTAAAGTTAAAGACGTAAAAACAGTCATTCTTGAACTTGCATTCACACTTCAGAGGTCACTAAAGATCATATCAATATATGTAGCTATGTTTGGAGTCAAATATTTAGCCTAGCAGAGTGCTACACAGATGCACACATGATAGTACAGGCCAGAGTGTGTGTCTAGGGAAACTGTA
Organism: Seriola lalandi dorsalis; assembly: GCF_002814215.2. Classification (NCBI taxonomy): domain Eukaryota; kingdom Metazoa; phylum Chordata; class Actinopteri; order Carangiformes; family Carangidae; genus Seriola; species Seriola lalandi. Next base: position 708,639 of record NW_019525159.1, read on the forward strand.
CAGGGAGGGGTGTGTTGTTTCAGACAGCAATCTTCCGCCACTCTGTCCCATATGACGTGCGACAGCCAGATAAACCCTGGGCCACTGTACTCGCATGCTAACACAACACTGCGTCTTGCCTGGCCCTGGCAGACAGTGACAGATAATACCTTTCCCATACTGTTAGTCTCACGGGTGGTGAAGCTTACTTACTTTACATTTTAAGAAAGAATTTTGTTAGCTTCGTCTGAGGAGCTATTTTTCCTAGCTTTCAAATCAAACAGTGGCATATCGGTTGGCTGTAATTAATCTCAAAGTCATAAATTACGTTTTAGTTTGGAAATCGGACAGGAAAAGGTCACATTACTTTCCTTAAACTTTCATTCTAGTTCCTCTTTGCTTTGGGTCACTGGATCCCACTGATGCTTTTTTCTCACAAGGTTATCATCAGTTGACTAAGCACAAATACCTGGAAGCTGCACTCTGGAATATGATTACGTAGACTAAATGTAATGTAGTGAGTGAGTGGATGATAAAGTGACATCCTCCTAGCTGGCACAATGAACTATAATCCTCCATAACACCTCCAGGCCTGTCCGCCTGACTTCAATGAGCCCGGCACATCTTTTCAGTGTTTTTCAGTATAGATTTTAGTTTCTCAATTAATCGTAAATTTGAGAATAATGCCCACTATAATTAACCACAACAATATTCATATATATTGTTTTATTTGTCTAACAATCCACCACCCAAAGATATCCACTATACTTTCATGTATGACAAAGAAAAGATTAAATCGTCACATCTGAGAGGCTTGAACCAGCAAATATTTGGCACCTTTGTCTCCAATATGACTAGACGACTAGAAAATAGAGATTAGAAGATTCAATTTCTGTCAATCAACGAATTGATTAATCAAATAATTGTTGCACCTATAGAGCAAATGTTTTGATTGATAAACTCGTCAGATCAGTCGCTAATGAGTTGGTAATATGCACATCTATTGTTGTTTCCCCATTTTGTTGAACGCTGTATTTGTCTGCTGTTACCCCATGTTGTAAATAACACCACACATTACTGTCTGCTGCACAAGACCATACATGGTGTAGTGCTTAAATGTCACCTGAAGCATTTTTGCCAGTCACAGTAGTTAGGGTCTGTAACACCCCCCCCCACACACACACACACACACACACACCCCCCCCCCACACACACACACACACACACACACACAGTAAAGAGCAGTTGCTCATGGATTCCTTATCCCCAGTAATGATAGGCATCCAGCTCAGAGATATAAAGAGCCCTGTCTAACTCCTTCTCTTGAATGTCTGAAAATTGTACACACACACACACACACACACACACTGAGACTGTTACAGAAAGACCAGCAAAACTTTGAGACCATCTTAGTTCTTTTTTTTTTTTTTTTTTTTTTTTTTTTTTTTTTTTTTTTTACACACACACAATGATCTTTTCACTGGCAATTGCTTGATTGGCATATTTTTGGAAAGTACTAAATGGATCTTTTTTCATAGAGCTTAGTCATGCAGAAAATATGTCTTTTAGTGAAAGCTTCCGTCTCTAAAAAGAGAATTATGATGAAATTGAAATATATACAATATATGTCAAGCAGTTTAAAGAGAGAAATGCACTGTGGGAGAGCAGAGATTCTGATGCTTCTAATCATATAGTATCTCTGCCTTTTTCTCTTCCTGTCGTTGCCTCATAGCTGCCCCCGTAGAGAATGGAAACATCTGCATTTAGTGGTGTCAGCGCAAGTTCAACACATCAGTTTGAGTCAGACATGTAGAGGAAATTCTACCCCTCGTTTAACGCAACAGTAACCTGCTCATTTTCCTTCTCAGATGTATAGATGCACATCTTCCTGGCAGGCACTTCAGTTATGGTTAACCATGATTTGTTAGGTATTTAATTCACAGATGTGAGGGGCAGTTGGCCAGTGGGCCTGTTACTTTGTCCAGATTGAAATATAACAATTGTTGGATTGCAGATGAAATTTTGTGCCATAGCCACCATCAGGTCAAACTTTTATTTTGTCCATTATTTTGGTTTATGACGAAATATCTGGAAAACTAATGATATTCCCGTCAGTGTCATGGTGTAACAGGTTCAAGTGGTTGGCTGCCATTTCCTTTTGGTGCCTTCGAAGCATGAAGTATAAAAACACTTGGTTCTTATAATGACAAATCAAAATGTCTCCTGACTCCTCACACAAAAGCAGGTGGCTTATATCGTACTGTATGAATGTGATCCTTGATTCATCATCACAACATTTTCCCGTTGCTTAGAGATGAAGAAAATCCTGCATGCAGTCCACGGGTTTCCCACATCCAGAGTGAAAAACGGAGGCAGAAATAGCAGCTTTTAATGTGCAACACGCTGTCACATGTTCATTGTCAGTACGCAGGCAATCCTCAGTGTGTTAGGTCTTCATAGCAGGCACTCTATAGCAGCATCCTAAAGGCAGAAGCTCAATCAAAGTGGTTTTGCTGTTACTGCTGTTTGTCAAAGATAAGAGAGACACTTGCCATCAGCCAGAGCTTGGAGAAGCTGAATCTTTCTTCCACACCGACAGGGCCCTGAGCAGTCAGCCAGACAGTCAGAGCCTGCCATAAAAAACATTTGCAGGGTGGTCCATAATTTGCAAACTTCAGCCAACACCCATGGTTCCACTCATTGAAGACGCGGTACTTTCCAATACAGGTTATCTAATGTGCAAGGTTGTGGAGGGAAGGGTGAGAATGCCTTTAAGAAGACGGGCCTTCACAAAATGTGCCATTTGTACATTTGGTGCATTTTTTATGTTCAGTTTATTCTGTCCCTCCGAAAGAGGGTTTAAGTAGAGGAGCTGGTTGTCATGGTTTGTCCTAACATGTTGTGACACTAATTCACTGATGCAAAATGACAGGAGCTTCTGATGCACAGTGACATTTCTGGAGTTGAGCTTTCGGGTTTGTATCTTGAACAGAAGTAAGTTTATAAATATTAATTAGCTCAATGGTCCATAGAAGTATAGTATTTGATTTGCAATTTTATATTTCCGTTGCCATGTTTTTTATTCAGTGTGTATTGAAAGTCTAGTTGTGCTTGAGTCGTTCTGACTTAAAGTCACTGAGATATTTTGAGTCTAATGTAAAGTGAGTTACACATTAGTTTGAGGATGTGCGCCTTGTGACACTGACTGGCTTGCAGTGTGATGCTGGCCTACAGCTGTTCTTACATAACACTAATCTTTGAAAGGCTGTCCCGTGTTGCCATGGTAATGCGTTTGGTTTCCATAGCAATTGCACTCTTAAACAGGAGCGGAGGCTGGCCGAGCCCCTGCACCTACATTTCTGAGAGAGACGAGAAACAGGGGTGCTGGTGAGGCGGGGGCGCCTGTGTTTGTGAGATGACAACATTCTGCGCAGATAGGGAGAGCGAGCTTCTTGCATCTACGGCCATTGTTAATGTCCAGAAGAAATAAACAACTCTGTGGCCTGAACGTTTGCTTTAGCATAGTGTTTATGCAGCAGAAAAAGATGCACTAGAGATGTCAATGATAGGGAGGGTGTATAGTATTGAACAGCTGGATTATTCAGTTAACATTTGTGGCAATGCAGCAGGAAATGAAACAAATGCTCCTTTGCATGTCATGTCATGGAAATTATCTGATTTTTAACACCATTAGTAGTTTTTGTGAATGCACAATACAGCATGTGTCGTCTCTATCCTTTGTTTACTCAGGCATCAAGGTGATGGCCCTGACACAGCAAAAAAAAAAAAACAGAAGAATATTTGAAAGCTGCTCCTCTTTTGTCTTTCTTTTTCATGCAGTTTTAGAGATACTTTAAGACTTCATTCAGCCTGTATTTGCAGGTGTTGGCAGATTTTGTGGTAGTGTGCACTGCAGTGTTGGACTGGACTAATGGCAGCCTCGAGAGACAATCGAACAGATCCGGTTACACTATTCCTGCAGTGCTTTAGTGTACAGAGATGGGCCATTGTGAGCAAGCAAGATTAGCATTAATATCAAGCCTTAATTCTGATTTTTAGGGCCTAAGTAATTTCATTAGCTCTCGGTAAAACTTCAGTAGGTCAGTACACCTCCAAACCTTTTGTAATGCTTTTTGCAACAGTAGCAGCCATAGTAGACATCTCCAAAAATGTCTTGTAAGATACAGAAGTTCTTCTGCAACTTCAGAGCTGAAATGATGCAGCCCTAAACAACTAAGGACATTACTGTCCAGCTGCATGGTGCTTAAAACAGTTTATAAAAAGCACAATAAGCAAACGGCTTTGGTTTACGTTGGATAACAACAGTTAAAAATGATACACACCAATGGATACATAGATGTTTTTCTGTACCAGTATATTCTCCTCTCTAAATGAAAAAGGTCAGTAGGACAGTATGAATGTTTAATCCTTCCAGGTGTTTGTCACTTGTTTGCAGTTTTCCTGTTGTCAGCAGACATGTTTGTTTTGCCTCGCTGTTGCTCTCAGTAAACACTGACAGGCGGTAAACACAGCACAAACAAGTCAAACCAAAGGGAACGAGATCTGACTGTTGGCGAAGGAGCATTAAGACCTCCTTCCTGTCACCCAGGCTGAAAACGGGTCAGTCCGAGAAGAACTGCAAACCCTAGTGTTGTCATGTACCTTGTAACTCTGCCGTTTATTATCAGAAACATAAATGAAACCTCTGTTCAGGGTGAATTTTAAGGACGTATATATGGCAGATTTTCATGTGCATCTCACTGTTTTTTGCTGCATTTACATTTTGGAGTTGTATTAATAACAGGCTAGGGAATGGGACACTCTCTTGCTTCCTAATGAGCGTATTTGGCACCAAAGCTAATTGCTCATGTCCCTATTCTTCTGTTAATAACTGATGTCCTAATCACAAGACTGAGACAGAGCAAGAGTCTCCTTCCTGAATGATTGCAGAGAAAGTTTGTCGCCTGCGTTTCACATATTCTTTCTTTCTTATTCGCAGTTTAAGGCAGTATTTATTATTAGAAAAAGATTAACAGCAGAAAGGAGACATCAAAGTTTTTGAAAGTCAGATGTTGTTAAAAAAGGTGTATATCCGAACCCCAACTAGCTCCTCTTTGGACATAGTTTGGATGTTCTTTACACGTGGAAGGCGGACGGATTAGTATTATTGAGAAATTTATCCAAATAATCCTTTAGATAGGAGGCACAAAATGCAGAAACTACACATTATATTCATTCAATACCAGAATCTGACTTGTTGACGAATGGTTCTTGCTACTGAAATTGACGAGTTAAAAGAAAAACCTCATGTTAAATTTGCAGTTACTAGTCAGAAAACTAACCAACCACACACTAACATCTCAGGGTTTGACTGTAGTTTGGTATTTAGCTACTTTAAAATCACATTTAAATGGTTTTAACTTTAAAACCCTAATTTATGATATTGAATTAAAGGTAATTATTAACAACATTTTGTTTCCTTGTATTCTTTGTTCCTGTGGTCTACGTCAATACACAGTTTAACTAAATTTAACCAGTCAGAAAACAGTTAATTTAGTTAATGCTCTCCACAATGTTGTTGTTTTGTGATCATTTCATCTCTTTTCCTTCAATGTGTTTATGAGGTGAAAATAGACAAAGACTAGAATTAGCCAAACAGCATGAAGACACAGAAACCTCGATTGGAGGAGGCGACCTGAGATTTGTGAAAATGTTGGATTGGATTTTGTGGAAAATCTCAGGACGCCAATAAATGCGGGCAGAGACAGAGAGAGGGTCTGTCAGCTCTCAGTGTGATACTGGATGCTTTGGGTTTTGGTCTGCAGTTGTCATGGCAGTTTTGGCTGAACATTTGTATTGATGCGGACTAATGGGCTGCATCGGTTTCTGCCAGAGCACCCTTCCATTACCCATGCATGCTTGCACACACACTTCCCTGTGTCTGTGTCCTTCAGAGTCAGAGCTTGAGTAGTCTGTGCGGTGACAGACAGGTGGAGGCTGTTTATCCTCACATACATCCAGCCAGCTGGATGGGCATGGATCTATTGGAAATCTGTCCTTCTCTTCTCTCCATGGCTCTAAATCTCTAATCTCTCCCCGTTGTGGTCACTTAACTCTTTTGGGGCAACAGTTTAATGGAACTTGGTAAAGTATGAGCAAGTGCTGCACATAGCGACTTTCTCCAGTATTGAATAATTATTTTTTGATTATCCAATTAATCATTTAGTCTATAAAATCCTAGAAGATCCAGGGAAGAAGTGAAAATGTCACATGACCGTGGCAGGAAGTAGGAGAGAGTGTGGTTTGTGTGATTGGCTTTCTGGGCTAATGACTGGCTTGTTTCTTCTGTTGGAATCTTAATGTCTCCCACTTAATATTATTCATAGTAACTAAAGATGAATATGGACTTCCTCTGCACATTTAGGAAACAAGCCCCTTAAAATTTTACAAAGTTTGAAGCAAACAGTATACCAAGTTCAAATATGGATGGTATCCTTAGTCTGTGACAAATGTTTGTCTGTTAACTGTAATTTAATATGATTTTTTTTTAAATATCAGTTTTATTTTGGCGGTTTTATATTACGTAACACATTGATGCATCCAATCATATTTTTGTAGAGCATGAGTTGTTTTAAAACTGACGCCAGCCTCCAGCCATTTAACTTTCAACTTAAACTATGTTGATGGGGAAATATATCTTGCAGCTAACTAAAATACAAAACACACAAAGACTTGAATATAAAACATAATGAAATACATAAAACATGTTTGCGCTGAAACAGATAATCGATAGATTATTTATATCAGTCATTTCTCACTAAAGAATAGTGTAAAGAAGGTAATAATTTTATGGCTGCAGCTTTTACAATCTTGCTACACTCGCTGCTTTTATCGGCTCTATATCGTTGTAAATCGAACATCTTCAGGTTTTGAAATGATTGTCGAGCAAAACAAGACATTTAAAGATGTTTTTAAAAAAAATAAATAAAAAAAACTGCCATACACCACGTCAAACAGATTTGGTGAGAAATGTTGAAACAGATGCACGAGGAAGTGATGTGTGTTAGTTTTGGATTTTTCATTGTTATAAAGTGGCCAGAGGTAAACGGTTCTTCTCCCTCTACAGGAGGCCAGGCCAGGATGAACGGCGAGTCAGGTGCCGGAGTTGTGACGGCCCCCCCTCCCACCACGGCCCCCCACAAGGAGCGGTACTTCGACCGGGTGGACGAGAGCAGTCCGGAGTACCAGAGGGAGAGGAACATGGCACCCGACCTGCGGCAGGACTTCAACATGATGGAGCAGAGGAAGAGGGTCTCCATGATACTACAGAGCCCGGTCAGTGGAGCCGAGATATGAACTCTGTATCTTTCTGTACTATGTCATCTGATATTATGCTCACAGTTGATAAATGCACGCTGCCATAACCAGCTTTTAAAAATGTGAATAGGCTTCTTTTAGTGTAGAGGCAGCAGCCCTCTCAACATCACATGATGGATCCTGTTTATTCTCCATCAACAGTGTGTCTGTGAGCAGCTGAATGCCCAGGACAGAGAACTACACTGTTTAAAGGCTTATTGTATGTTTGAAAAGAACTTTCCTGAAAAACAGGCCCTCAATGGTGCATGCTAGTTTTTGCTAATTCATTTTCATACCAAAGTGAAAAAAAGTGAAAACAATGCCAACATAAGGCATCTGAAACACAGTAATAATAAAAGATATTGGCTAAAATATACCCCAAACAAACCTGCTCTGCTTGTGTCCCTTTCTATTCCTGTTGTTTTGGGGTCATTGTGCCTCTTTGTCTTTGTTTTTCTGCCCTTTACATATTTTTGTGTTTCTGTCAATGTCTTTGTGTCTGTGTTGATGACCGGAAGGCATTCTGCGATGAGCTGGAGACAATGATCCAGGATCAGCTGAAGAAGGGGAAGACGCCCACGAGCCTGTTGGCTCTGCAGCAGATCGCAGACTTCATGACCACCAGCATGCCTTCCATGTATCCCGCTGCGCCACAAGGAGGCATGGCGGCGCTCAACATGAGTAAGTAGAGAGGAGAATTGAGTGTGTGCGACTTTTTGACCTCAGCCCTGCAATGTCTGTGCTCACAATGAGTAATGCGGCATATGCCAGAGTTAATTTCTGAGCGGACAAAGAGTCCAGTCGTATTTCGGTAGGCAGACTCCATATAATTGTTATTATCTGTAAGTGGGATTTTTTTTTTCTTTCCTTCTTGCCATGGTTCTTATTTACTTCTGTACAGAGCACTGTAATTTATCAGTGTTTGCCATTATAGTGTCTCTTTCGTCTGGGCATAAGTGTTATTTTTCAAACACTTTCTGTCTGTTCCATCTCTTCCTCTCAGGTTTGGGCATGGTTACTCCCGTGAATGATCTGCGCGGCTCAGACTCTATCTCCTACGACAAGGGCGAGAAGCTACTTCGCTGCAAGCTGGCTGCCTTCTATCGGCTCGCTGACTTGTTTGGCTGGTCCGAGCTCATCTACAACCACCTCACAGTAAGATTCTTTATAATACAACAGACCATCACACGTCAACTGATGTTTGTCCAGCAATTCATTAAAGACAAAATTCACAATAAGGCTTTTCGAATACCCATCCAATTTATATCTGTTCCACTTAAGTGAATAGAAAGAAGCTGTTAAGCCAGTGCATATCTTGATCTAATATGAATGTCTTCTTGTCTTGTAGGTCAGGGTGAATTCAGACCAGGAGCGTTTCCTTATTGTCCCTTTCGGGCTCCTGTACAGTGAAGTCACTGCCTCCAGCCTGGTGAGAATCTCTGCTCATTCCTAATACGACTGAATGTCTTTTCTTCTGTCTTTTCTTGTTTTCCTTCCACTTTCTGTCAGTGAGTGAAACCATTTATTTATATTTATACATATTTACTTATTTCTCTTTAGATGAGTCCACTTGAAAAAAAAAAAAGAAAGCAATGAACTGCCTGTGTTGTCTGCTTGAGATTCATAGCTAAACCTCAAACCTTCAACCCTATTGCTTTGACTAACGCTTCGTTGTCTGGCCGCTCGCCCTCCAGGTAAAGATAAACCTTCAAGGTGAGATAGTGGACCGGGGCAGCACCAACCTCGGAGTCAACCAGGCCGGCTTCAACCTCCACTCTGCCATCTATGCTGCACGGCCCGATGTCAAGTGTATCATACATGTACACACACCTGCGGGTGCTGCGGTAAGGGACTGTGTATACACAGTAATTATACGCAACACAAATGCAGACATCGGCGCATCATAGCCCTTTGTTCTGTGGCCCTTGTGTGTTTGGTTGCAGGTGTCGGCCATGAAATGCGGCCTGTTGCCCATCTCACCTGAGGCGCTGTCTCTGGGCGAAGTGGCCTACCATGACTACCACGGCATACTGGTGGATGAGGAAGAGAGCACCCTTATACAAAGGAACCTAGGGCCTAACAGCAAGGTAACAGCAGTGTGTGAATCAGTGTGAACGCAACAATGAGAGACAGAGAAATTTTGCCTCCACAGCTGAGGAAATGTTAATCAGAAATGTATTTAAAAAGTTTCATTTTATAACTTCATAAACACATAAAATCAATGTTTTATATGCCTCCTTGCTGAAGACAGCCAATCAGAACATGGCTGCAAATCGACGAATCAGAATAGGGCTACACTATCCGATCATCCAGCCCATTCTCATGATCCACGATATCTCAGCAATGCCTTGAGGGGATTTCTTCAAATTCAACACAAGCCTTCACGTGGACTTGAGGATAAATGGATTCGATTTTGGTGGTCAAAGATCAAGTTCACTGTGACCTAACAAAATCTGTTTTTTGGCCATAATTCAAGAATCCCCATAGCAATTATGAAGCAATTATGACAAAGTTTTACATAAACTAGTCTGAGTGGTGGAGGCATACAACCGGCAAGGTGGTAATTCTAATTTGTTAATCAGAAACAACAGTAGTGTTTTGTGTATGGCTACCATGTTTTAATTCTTCCTCTGTCCCAGGTGCTCATCCTGAGGAACCATGGCTTGGTGTCTGTTGGTGAAACAGTGGAGGAAGCTTTCTATTACATCCACAACTTGGTCACTGCCTGTGAGATCCAGGTCTGTACAACGGAGAATGCTCCCTATGATATGTCAGCTGATGGTCATGACAGATTATCAATTTGCTACTTTGCATTACAGTGTGGCAAAAACCATGTATTTTCATTTGGTGTTGTGTTATTATGCACCACAGGTTTGTCTGCATTTTTCATAACAATTGTCTTTGTCTCCTGTCTCTCTACATCTTCATATGTGTTCGCTTTTCTTCATTAATGTCTGTATGTGTGTGTGCTATGTTGGATGTTTGTTTGTGTGTCTGCGTATGTCCTCATGTGTACATTTTTATTTTCCTTCTGTATTCTGGATCTGTCTGTGGTTTCTCTGTCTGTATACCTCCTCCTTAATATTTTCCAGGTGCGAACACTGGCCAGCGCTGGAGGGCCTGATAATCTAGTGATGCTGGACCCGGGGAAATACAAGTCGCGTCCAAGGGTCCCTGAGCCAGTCGGCGACGGGTCCTCAACACACCCCAAGTGGCAAGTCGGGGAGCAGGAGTTTGAGGCTCTCATGAGAATGCTCGACAACTTGGTACGTACATAGAGTAGGAATATAATTTAACCTCTCCTGCTAGATGACCTGATATCCACAATTATTCCAAAAATGCAAAGGCTTCCAAAATGCTGAACTCATACAGTACCAAGTACAAAGAAACTTCACAACAATGTGCTGTTTCAGTAAATGTCCCAGTTACTCAGTATAATTTACAGATCCTGTTGTGAACAGAAAAGTGTCAAAGCTCCCAATCACAACTGTTTCAAGAGGTTTGTAGATTACGATGGCCTCAGAGTTTGAGAGATTGTTTTTCAAAAAGGAAAGTTTAAATTCTGGACCCCTTACACGGTCCCTTTTTACATGGTTACGTGGTCAAAACACTTCTAAACCTGTGTTGTTGTTTTCTTTCTCCCTGTCTCTCAGGGCTACAGGACAGGCTATCCTTACCGCTGCCCGGCATTGCGAGACAAAGGTAAAAAGTACAGTGATGTGGAGATCGCGTCCTCTGCCCACGGTGGTTACTCATACGGGGAGGACAGCGACTCAGGTGCTCGCTCCCCGCTGAAACACAGCTTCCAGCGCGGCCAGCGCGACAAGACCCGCTGGCTCAATGCCGGCGGCCGGCCCGATGAGCCCTACGAGGACGGGCCCGACGGCAACAGCCCCAAGTCGAAGCCTAAGGTGTGGACGAACATAACACACGATCACGTCAAACCCTTGCTGCAGTCTCTCTCGTCCGGTGTCTGCGTGCCAAGCTGTATAACCAACTGCTTGGTCTGTGCCTACCTTATTGTTCATAGTATAGATTTTACAGCTACCTTGTTGGTGGAAACGGGTAGGTGGCCGGCATCCTGAGGTCCTGGGGACAGTGAGGAGTAAAAGTCTAGTACAAAGTTGAAACCTTCTGTTTTCTGATCATCATTTCTTTAGCCTTTTTTTTTTTTAACTGCTCGCAGGTTAAAAATGTGGGTCAGGGAAATCTTGCTTTTCACTACTTATTTTAGGCTCACTCACACTGTAATTTCAGATGTCCTATTAACCCACCTTTCTAATGCGGCTACCTCTGCTCGGTTAATTACTTTGTAGGATAGCTGTGATCATTTGTTGACCCCCTGTGCTCTTTATTCCCTTCTGGTCTCCTCATGCTTCACGATGCCAGGCCAGCTGCCCACAGCATGCCCCACTGCATGTGTAGTAGTGAAATGCATTGTTGGTGTTGATGTTTTTCCCAGAGGAGCGAGCAGCAGGGGTGTGGCATGAGTCCTTAAGTGTGGGCAGGTGAATGTGGAAAGACACTGATGTTGCTGCCAAACACATTAATGCTCACCCTGTAATACACGCTCTTTAGTTTTGTCTCTGCATCTTGAAGTTGGCCAACTTTGTTGCTCAAAGCAAGTCAGGGTGATGGATCAAGCAAAAGTAAGTTCAGTGAGATTTGAGGGAATTTCAGTTAAAAACCTTTTTTAAGTGTGAGCTTGCTTTTTGGGCTGCTCACAAAGTGTATCTAGTTGACATTGCTCGCATAAAGGAGGGAGGTGGCATGTCTTTTGAACGTCCAGAGTAATACCAGATACATTATAGACCTTTTGATGATTAAAAAATATATATATTTAAGGTCATACAACAAAGCAAAAACCTCCTTGTCATAAGAGTTATGCAGCCTGCTTTTCTAATTTTAATTTTTCTCAAACACCTGCAACTGCTCCCAGTTGTATGTTTGCGTTTCCTTTTATTATTTCTATTTTTGTTGTCTCTAATTTCTGGTTTCAGTTTCAGTTTGATTCTGAAAATGGTTTTTGAATACCTCAAGGCTTGCATGAGTGGATTTTGTTTGAAGAAAAAAAAAAAAAAGCAGAACAAAAGCCATGAAATTTGACCTGACTTTTGAATCAATTATCTCCTGTTGGGAAAGTAGGAAATGTTGTGTTGTGAGACTCTATCTCAGTGAGTATATCGTGTTTACATGTTCATCTCATACTCAACCAACCCAACCCAGCTGCTTCCATCCAGAAACCCTTCCTCATCTAGCCCCTGGTCTGGCAGCTAACCAGCCGAGCTTAGAGTAAACGCAGGAATGAAGTCATGAGCTCACGCTTACCACTGCAAATTACATGCTTAGTTTCTAAAGGTGAAGTAAAACATTTTTGCATGGAAGCTGAAGATATGGTTTGTGTATTCACCCGCTGCTCATTCAGTTTGGTGCAAGTAATGGGTGCAGACTTTTGTTTTCTCCCTCAATCATGCTGAGCATTACCAGGTTTATGAAAAGTCGATGGGATGTTTCTTCACATTGAGAAGAACATATTTAACAAGACAATAAAAGGTTTCATCGTCTGAAGGACAGATACACTCTTGTCTTATAGCGTTGACCTTTTTTTTTTTTTTTGGTCCCAGTGTGGACAAGTGTCCTCGGGTGTGTTTCTCTCTTATCTCTGTCGTCCTTGTTGTTGTGTATCAGCCTGGGAAATGACTTTGGTGATGCCAGCTCACCCCTCACTGCCACTCTCGCTTCGTAAGCCAGCCTCATCGTCTCGGTCACCCACCCACCTAACCAGCCACCCGTCCCTCACCTCTCGCCACCACCCACCCCTCACTTCCCACCCTCCCTTACCCTTTCACCTTTTTTCCCTCATTCTGTGATGTTTTCAGTTGATCTTCAGTGTGCTCCCTCTCTTTGCTTTTGATTCTGATAGTACATCAATGATGATGACAAATGTTGTCATACACAAGGACTTTTCATCAGTTTGTGACCAACGCTGGTCATTTCAAAAGCAGCAAGCTCAAAGGGGGGATTAACCATCTGAGGGATGTTTAAAACACAACAAGCCTTTTGTATTCTTATCATAAATCTTTCCAACTGTTTCGTGTGAGGCTTGCCCCTAAACTTGCCTTTTTATATAGATGCCTTTTCATTCACAAAAATGTTAGTAAAGAGTAAAAAGAAGACTTTCATCCTGTGGACCAAATTCATACAGATTAAGACTTTTATGATTTCTGGTCAAGTGTTTTCCCTGTTTCGGGGAGAGTCAGACTCTCTGTAGACAACTCATACAACAGATCTGGACCAGTCATACATTTCTTTTATGCATTAGAGAAAATTGGCAGTACAAGAGAACCAGCGAAGGCCACATAAATCTCGTACATGCGCCATTTACGAACATAAAAGTGGTTCCTGCATGAGGCCCAAGCTTTACTTCTCAGCTCCGTATAAAATGGTAAATCTAAACTCCATACATTTTTCCAAAATTTGTCTCTACAAGAGCATTATGCCTGGACTCTCCCAGGTCTTCTTGATAAATGTCTTATTTTTCAGATCTGAGTTTACAGTCTCACACACACACACACACACACACACACACACACTGCAATCTAATGTAACAAGACAATCCTAATGCTCACCATTTAAATCATTATGGATCTGTTCCATTCAGTATTTGTGCACAGATCAAACATGCTAGACTCAGTAAAATTATATCATCCCCAATTACTGGGAAAATAATAATATAACGATAAGCATCAGAGAGATAATGTACTATAGTTAATGATGGAGAACACTCCCCTACTAAGTGTACTAAAACATAAATGATTTTCCTAAATGTGCCTCATCATCATTGGTTCACCTTTTACATTCAAACCTTTTTATATTCATCCAACTTTGTCCATTTCAGTTCAGCATGATTCTTGTATTGTGAAGCCTGCATAGTATTTTGTCTGAATCTATTTTTGTGCTTGGGTTTTCATTTCAGTCAGTTTATCCGGTTTGAGTTGTTTTTTTAACACGTTATGTGGTGTTTACAGTGGACAAAGGAAGACGGCCTCCGCCAGGCTGCCGCAGCCAATCAGTTCATCCCGTTGAACACCAATCCAAAGGAAGTCCTGGAAATGAGGAATAAGGTATCGCAGCTTTTCTTTTATATTTGGCTGTAGTTGGTTTTCCGGTTATTAATATTGGTATTGCTTTCTCTGTGTCTGTAGCTCAAAAATGTCTTACTCCTTTTTGCTGCGTGTACTATTGTGAAACAAGGACTATCTAAGATGCACATGGAAGCATCGTGTGCGCTCGTCATTCCTTCATGACTTAAAATGTTGTTGTTTTTAGATCCGGGAGCAGAACCTGCAGGACATAAAGACAGCAGGGCCCCAGTCTCAGGTTCTGTGTGCCAGCACCGTGGTGGAACGCACCTTTACCCAGGTCAGTCTGTGAACTCGGCAAATAAAAACCTCGCTGCTACAGCTATCCTCACCTGGAGATGAATATGTCTCATATTGATGAAATACATTAGAGATTGTGTTGTTTGGTCTCATCTATTGAGCTAGATTAAAAAATAAATAAATAAATAAATAAAATAAAAATCTTATAATTATTCTGTCCAGGTCTGGAGTCACCCCTTAAACCAAAACGCTGCAGTGTGTGAATATTGTGTGTGAAGTTGTCCTCGACTCTGAGCTGTAACGAAAGAAATCGGACACAATTCAAAATATAATCTGATATCAGTTTCTTAAGGAGTAACTTCACCACTAATAACGGATAGCAAACACATATCCTCCATGACTTTGTAACTGTTACGTTATTCTTCAACCACAGAGATTGTCACTCTGGCAGGTGAGTAGTATGTGGGAGAGGTAACCTCACTCTGCCCTCCAGACCTGCCAGCTCCGGTTGTCTCCATCATACATTGTTTTATTTGTTTGTTTTTTTTTTTTTGTTCTGTCTTTTCTGTTCAGTAGCACAGAGTTGAGGTGTTAACTGTCTCAGCATTTTGCAGACTGGTTACTTTGGTATCTTGAAATGTTCAACAAAATCCCCATTACAGTTATTTTTTTTGGTGCATGCCCTCTTTTTATTTTTACGACATACAAATGCAAAACGTGGGAAAATTACTTAAACTGTGCTTTTTGAGTTCAGTTTGCATGGTTTGCACTTCCTTGGTTGGAGAGCTCTTAGCTCTTTTTTTCCACATCTGCTAGATGGACATGTAAAGTTTGAACTCCAACACCATGAGGAGCAGAACACGAGCAAATCAAAACAGAGCTGTTGATTATTTTGAAAGGGTTAGTGCTACCTAAAACTTCACCAGCATGTCAGTAGTAGACCAAAGGAGGCCACGATGAGCTGTTGTCTTGTTAAGAATGTAACTGTATGAAGCACAAACTGTAAAACCCGCCACCCCACCCCACCACTGCCTTGTGTGCATGCCTCTGGCTATTTGTTCCATCACTGCTATGCGTTTCACAGTCCCACATCTCTTTCCAGAAACCTCCTCTCTTTGCATGTATTTCCAATGTTTGTGTATGTGTGTATGATTTGTGTGTGTGTTTGTCTATGCAGAGGTGGAAAGTGGCTAACTTACTCTTGCGCAGATTTTTAACAAAGAATGAAGCCAATGCTTTTGAAAAAGCAGATTCATAGAGAAGTCTGCACTTATTGTGTTAATGCACAACCAAGACACTCACTAACTTTTTCAAATTTAGGTCTTCAAACTTTTTTAAGTGTGTATTCTTACTGAAATGGTTTTGATGGGATTGGTAAATATCTGTTACCCTACGTAGCTATGCAACACTTTTACTTGGGTAGTTTTCAACACAAGAAGCCTCACTTCTGCTTGAGTAACACTTTGGTAATAGTATTTCTCATGGAGTGAGATTTTTCTGAGATGTCTTTCCACCTTTGTGTGTGTGTGTGAAGGTGGTATGTTTGTGAAAGTCTGCACACATTCACGCCTGCCTGACAGACTGCTAATTTGAATGTGCTGGTGTTTAAGAGCTGGGTTGTCCCCCCCCACCTCACTGGGTTTATTATTGCAGGACGCCCCTCTGTCTGACTGTACAGACACTATTGATGGCCTCGATGTGTCCGAGGGGTCCTATAGTCCTGCTAAATCAATTAGAAAGGTACTTACTGCTCCAGTCACATATACTATTCACTTGTACTTCACATCATCCTCCAGTCATTCCTCTGAGCCTGCACATAGGCACTCGATATCTGGGCCTGCACAGATGAACTGAACCAAGTGAACAATAGTGCTAGAATGTGGCAATTTTCTCTCTTGTTATATGTGTATGGTCATGTGACCTAGTCTTTTCTACATGTTTATGCACTCTAGAGCCTGAGGACTTTGCGTACGGTTAAATGAATGTGTTTTTGTGCCTGTATTTGGCTGTCACGAGTCTGCCCACAGGAGAGATTTTCACCATTGTTTCAAAATGTATTGCTGCGGGATGAGGTGGGCAGTGAAGAGGGCAGGGATCCAGTGATGGTGGTGTTTACTGCATGTGTTGCACACAATTTATTTAAAAAAAAAGAAGAAGAAAATACCTTGAAAATGTAAGTGAAGTTAAAACTAATATTTTAGAGCACCTGGTAAAAATACTGTCGGCTTCAAATCTGTCAGTGCTTGGCTTTTATGTAGCTGCGTTATTGATGGAATGAAGAAACCCTTTTATGTCCTGATATAATAAGAAGTAACCTGTTATTTTACATCATAATGTATACTGCCTGAATTCGAAATGGCCTTTTGGCTCAACTTGTACTCTGAAGATACACATTTATTCATCTATGGCAGGTACTTCTTCTCATGCTGCATAGTAGTTATGTAGTCCTCAAGTTTGTGAGATTTTCTGCAAGCATTTAACACCGCAGCTAGTTTTCACTATATTAAATCCTTCCATGTGCATCCTGCAGTAACCAATGTCTACCTTGCATTGACGCCTCGTCTTTTCCTGCCTTTCTTCTGTCTGTCCTGAAGGGGGAGCTTGTGACCGCGTCCAAGGCCATCATCGAAAAGGAGTACCAGCCCAAGGTGATCGTCAGCAAGCAGGGTCCCAACCCCTTCACCAAACTCACCGACCAGGAGCTGGAGGAATACCGCAAGGAGGTGGAGCAGAAACAGAAAGGGCCTGAAGGTAAAGATGATGAACGGAGCAGAGAAATTGAAAGAAGCTCATCATGATGTGAACAAAAAAATTTACTTTCCACATCTCCTCTACTTCTCTGTAATGACATTTCTCTGAAAGTTTTGGTATTTTTTCTTTTAAAAAAGGAATGTAAATTGACAGCCAACGTTGCCTGTTAATATTGCGGATGAATTTTTTTTCTTCTCTTCTTTTTTCTTTCTTTTTAATTCCCCCTCAGTTCTGATAATGATATAATCACTAGTGTAGGTTAGTTTCAGTGCAGATGAGTTTAATTATTTACATCTGTTAAAGTATTTTTAAGACAAATTTGTAATAAAGGGAAAACAAAAAACCTTTTGCCTTACTGCAGTTTAATGCAAAATCCAAATAAACTTCAAATTGGCCAAACTGTGATGTTATGTCTCCACACACACACACGCACATGGATTCACAGTGCAGGGTCGAGGCGCTAGTAGTGAGGGATCAGCCTCCACCGTATCCTGTCCTGAGGCTGAAATGCTACCAAGAGGTGAAGCCTCTGTCTCCACACCTCTACAGTCGACAAGTGACTCGCCCAGCTTAGAGAAAGTCCCGCCTTTAGCGGCCGCACCCACTACACCAGCCTCCGAGCCGATCTCCTCTTCCCTCGGCCCAGCTCAGGGCGGCACTGACTCTGCAGGGACGCTAGCAGATGATGTTTTTTCGACTGCAGATGAGGTTTTTTCAGCTCCAGATTCCCCACATAAGGAGTTCCACTGTGCTGTGCTGCGAGCCCTCAGCAAGGAGTCTTCAATCGTAGAGGTCGCTAAGGCAGATCAGGCTCCAGGTACACCAGATGAAGCGGAGTCGAGCCTAAACTCTGGCCTCCCGCTTCCCTCCTCCCCTGCTCAGCCCCGGTCCACCTCACTACATACCGCTGCACTGGGAGTCTGGGGATCCCCGCCTGCTGTGTCCTCTCCTTTTTCTGGGGGTTTGGAGTCTGCTGCCATTTTTTTTTTTTTTTTTTTTTTTTTTTTTTTTTTTATTTGCAGCTCAAGAGATATA
>NW_019525159.1:727162-727707 GCF_002814215.2 Seriola lalandi dorsalis
TTTTTAATATTAATATTTCCTTAATTTGTGATAGCCAATAAATTGATAAACAACCGAAATCTAACACATTTGGTGTCCAGCTCATGAGGTAGAGTACTGTTAACATAATGGTGCCGCCCGTGTGAGGCCGAGTACTAATGATTTCCAGTTGCTAATAGAGCTCAGACCCAACACAGACAAGCACTTACAAGTTGGCGGAAATCACTCCAATTATTCTATTTTGTCAGTTTTGTTTTGGTGGTGGTGACTATGGTAACACTTAATACACTGTATTAGGTGCTTCAGTATATGCAGGGACTTCTTGCAGATGACTAAATATAACTTTATATAGTACATAACCTTATCAAAAATATACAGTATACATAATATACATTTAGCCATATTAGTGGTGTGGCTAAGTGTTGGTTGATCATATCTCAACAACTATAGGATGGATTGTCATGTTACAGACATTAACGGTTTGCAAACGATGAATCCTAGTGATGCCCTGACATTTTCTCTAGCACCACCACAACGTTTACATTTGTAGTTTTTAGTAAAAATGT
>NW_019525159.1:727757-899835 GCF_002814215.2 Seriola lalandi dorsalis
AAAAAAAAAAAAAAAAAAAAAAAGCTTTTGCAGTGGAGTGTTGTGCTAACCTTTGAGGAAGCTGTCTCTGAGCTCGGTCATCCAATCAGAGCATCCCATGTGTGGACATGAATAATGGTGTCCTCCTTCTCTTCCTGCTAACTTGTCCTGAAATTATCTTTGATGGTTTCCACTCTTCCTCTTGTGCCTCTGACTGGTTTCCATTAAAACTAATGGTAGTTGTGGTTTATTTGGCTCTTTGGGACATTTAAGGTCAATTATACTGGGATCTGTTTGAACGGGTTTGCAGTGTTCTGATTAAAGCTTCCTCCCTGGTTTGGATCTGTGTGCTGTCCTCCCTTTTCTTTGTGTTGCAAAATTCCAAAAAGTTTCCGTAACACAAAATGAAGAATAATATTCAGAATCATTTATTTAAACCAGCAAAAAAAATATTTCAGATTATATAGATCAGTTTTCTTGTTGATTTCATAGTCTTTAGAGATGTTATTGTTTCATGTCATTCATTCATGCCGATTTTCTTTCAGACTCGGAGCAACTAGTAGAGCTAGAGGAGGAGTCCGAAGACCAGAAACCCACCTCCACGCCACCCAGCACCCCAGTCAGAGCAGAGGATGGTAGGTTGGCCTGACGCGCTCGACTTAACCTGGCTTGGCTTAGTCCCGTCTGGTTCAGCATGGGTTTCTCCAGTCCTCTGGCTGGGTGGTTTGAGTCTTTCTAGGGTCTGCACAGGGAATGCTGAGGCTCCTGCCTATACATCTGCCTGTCTGTCTTGGGGTCTGTTGTTGTTGTGGTCTTTAATAATACTACTACGGATGCTGTGCTGTGTTTTCTGTAATAAGAGGCCAAGAGGTTTTTAGTGTTTAATCAGGTTTATCCTATAAGAGATGGATGGATAATTCCAGGGGCAGATAATCTTAACAAAACCACAGTCCAAAGGCTTAATGTCAGGAAATAGTTTGACAAATCAAAAAGATATTTGAAAAATATCCATTTAGCCACTTTGATAGACCCCAGTGCAGACTGTTCAGTCTATTTTTGTTCTTTTGATTTTATTTTCTCCCTCTTGGTCTTTATTACTATTGGATTACACCTATGTCAGCAGTATCATCCATGATGATACCAGGACTGGCCCTAAAGATAAATTTTATAATCTTGGTTATGTTTATTTAAACAATAATTGGCTTTAGTACATGTGCAAGTTTTCTTATGAGTTACAGACTGTAAACAGTGAAGTTATAATCAGCATGAGGGAGGGGAGGGGATGGGTAGCTTTGATCGCAGGTGTAATCTAATACCTGAAATGATGTGATATAACATGTCTCTCTATGTACAGTATCTCCTTTACCCCTTCACTTCCATTCTCCATCTTTTGGGATCTACTAAGAATGGTTCCCAACCATTCTTTTTCAAAAAATTTTTTCTTCTGGTATTTTTTTTTTCTCTCTTCGACATTTTTGTTTCCTTTTTTTTAATTTTAACACGGTGCCTGTGATTTGATCTGCATAGACATTTGTTTCTACTTGTGCTTTTTCTTCTTTGTGGCTGCGATTACAATCAGGAGATGGAAATACAAAAGAGTACCTGTTGCCATAGTAAGTATGTACTGTTCCACCTCCTCACCACCCTCCCAATTACCCCATCACCCTCCACGCCTGTGTTTGATCATTTACCCTTTTTTCCTTCTTCTGCATGGCTTCAGTAGCAGAGCTGTTCTGTGGTTTGAACTAACCCGTCTGCCGGGGTTTTGTGACCGTTCAGTCGGTCTTACCTCGGTTCTCTGAACTCTTCTGAATCTGTCTCTGTGTTGATGGGGGTTATTTCAGAGCACCTCCATCTTTCATCTCCTCAATTTTCAGCAATTCACTGCAAAACAAGAAGAAGAAGAAAAAAGAAATGACCATGGCAAGATGGAAGCAGTTTTATCTGACCTAAATAATAGTGACCTGGTCTAAAGAAAAGTGGAGGATGTTCCTGAAGTAAACCTCACAACCTACCAAACCTTTTATGTTAGATAACTTCTCTCTTCTTCCTGCCAATGATTCACTACTAAACTAACCAACCTCTCTTGCACATATGCACATTCTATCAATGTTATATGACCTTGTATATTTTTGTCTCATGGAAAAATCAGGTAATGTTTTGAAAATGTGTTGAATGTTGTTTGTCTTCCAGACGAGTCCTTTACCAGGTACATCAGTGCTTTATATGAGTGTCGCTTCTGATTGGCTTTGCTGAGACTCGCTGTTGGTTTCGCTTCAAAGACGGTCGAGGCCCAGAGCTGTGGCTGTGTGGTGTTTAGTCTCCATTTAATCTGTCTGTTGTTTGGCCTCATCTCTGTTCTGACAGACACGAGAGATGTGAACTGAAGACTCACATGTAGTGTTTTCTCAGGTCTTGACAAAGGGTTTTTTTTCGTGCTAGTCTCTGTTGCATGTGAGCAACATTAATGACGAACAGAGCTGTAGTTGATTTTATGGCTGACTGCACAGTGTGAGCCCGGAGCAGTGGTTTGAATGCTGTGTGGGCCACTGAGGATAGATGAGACGGTTACCTCAATAACTATCAGTAGACTGTTACTAGAAAAGCCAAACTAAATCAATGCTGGTACTAAAAAAAACAAACAAAAAAATACCATGAAACTGATTTCTGCTGTCTGATTGTACTCAAATTTACTAAAGCAAGATTGATGATGAGCCAATTAAGCTTAAACTTTTGCTTTAGTGTTTTTGGTTAAAACATTTTTTAAAAGATAACCAGTCCAAACTAACTTCAAGTTATTGCTTCTCGAGAGCTGAGCAGTTTTGAACTGTCATTGTCAATGTCATTAAAATCTCTGAAAGCATTGCTATATATATATATATATATATATATTTGTGTTGTAGACTTTCACTTTTGTTTGTTTGTACACAGGGTGCAAATGAGCAAGGGAACTGCACTCATTAAGATTTCCCTGTTTAAATGAAGGTAAAACGAAAAACGCTGTGCACCAGCTTTGGCCTGTGAGAATAGGGAGAATAAAACGATTCAGAGAGAAAGAAAGATCCTGATTAATAATAAGAGCAAAGCCTTATTTTTTTTGTTGCTTAACACGAGTGTCTGAGGTAAACAGGAAAGACAATGAGTTCTAAAGAGAAACTTGCAGTTCATGTCTGTGATTTAATAGAAATATTGCATCTTAGTCCGCCTTTTCATCTGAGGAAAAGTGCATGTTTAGGTGTGAGGTGTTACTTTTGGCTTTTTGTAGGAACATTGCTTGTGGAAACTTTTGTGCTTTAAGGCTCTTTTAAACTGAATAGCACATAATTATATTTTTGTACATCTCAAAGTCGAGATCTGACGCCTATAACTGATTTGAATACCTCAGTCTAATAGATGGTGTAAACTAAAGAAGCCAAGTTCTCTGGACAAGTGGAGGCTTTTTAAGTAGAAAATCATGTGGATTTTACAGCTTATCAAGTGGTTAATTTGTAGTAGCTTCACTGATGTGTGAGCTCTGCAGCGCAAATCCATCAATTTGTCCTCCTAGATCAATAACTCTCACCTTCTCCCCCCACCCCTGCCCCACCAGAATCCTTGCCTGAACAAACCTATAAGGATGAGAGCGATGCAGCCACCCTGAGACAGACCCTTCCAGATTTAACACCCGATGACCCCTCCGATGCCCCAGCACTTCCTGCCGAAGACTCCGCCTCTGCCCCTGCCATCGCAGACGCCGTCGAGGGGGAGGAACCCGCTGAAGCTGGCGACCAGGAGGGTGATGAGTCTCCCAGCAAATCACCCTCTAAAAAGAAAAAGAAGTTCCGCACTCCTTCCTTTCTAAAGAAAAACAAAAAAAAGACAGAGTCCTAGATTGGAGAATGTTGGATCGGTCCTCAAGGCTGCCCTCCGCCTCTTTTAAGTTTTGCTATTTGTCTGCTATCATTGCACCCTTCGAGCAAGCCACAGTTATACACAGTTACGCTTTTTTGTTCTTTTGGTATCATTTGTCGCTGGCTTATTAACCTATTTTTCCTCGTTAGTGTGTGCCAATTTTGTATACAGTGTAAAAATGATTGCATCAGAATTTTTAATTATTAGAGGCTTTTAGTTGTGAGTGAGTGATGCATTCAGTCTTGTCCACTCCATCTGGCCTTTTGTGCATGTCTATTACTGCAGGCCCACACGCTTGATGTGAGGTTTTAGGGTTTTACCACCCTCATTTTTTTTTTTAAAAAGAGTATTACTAAACTGTTATAACCACTAGAATGTATTGGGATTGTATCAAATTGTCAAAGTGTCTTTTAAAATCCAGTGAACGCAGAAAGAGAAGCTTGTGCCCTCTCATTTAACTGGTGGTAAATTCTGACAGTAAGAACTACAAATTACATATTTCTAATTTTACCTCTGAAGCTGTGCACCCATGTAATTACATGTTAGCAGGCCAGGAGAACTACAGTTGGGATATTTTCAGTGGATTGTTTACCTATGGAAAATGCCGTCAAACAGAGTCCATATTAATGTATCCATAATCCAACATTATGATTAAATCGTCTGCATCCAAGCTTAATCACATCCACGGTTTGTTGACTTTTGTTGACTTAAATTTGATTTAATCTTTCACAAACCAGATTCATTAAAAACACCCATCTGCAGTGCTGCAAACCTGCAGAAAGTTTGATCATAGTGATGTTGAGCATGACTCACAGCAAAGTGTGAGTCATCCTTGGAAGTGTCAGCAAGGCTTGTGCCTGCTGATTATTCGCAGAGGTTGATAATGTATTTACTACTGGCTGTAAGTCTTTAGTATGAAGGAATGTGTAAAAAAAACAAAATCTCAGTTTACATTTTTCATTTATTGGGATTATTGATTCTTGGCTTTATTTTGCATTTACCCCTTGATTTCTCTCTGTTGCTGTGAAGGACGGGACAGGCAGATATGCTATGTATTGTGTGAGATTTCATATTTCATCATCATATTTCTTTTATTCTTGATAATGTCTTTAATTTTTTTTTTTTTTTAACTTGTTGCGCTTTTTGTCACAAAGTAGATTGAGCCATGACGACTTGCTGTGAGAGAGCACTGTGAACCTCCTCTTTTATAAACCACTGTCTGGGAACTCATACCACACACTGTAGGTTGTAGGTAGTCACAGTCTGTCATAGAAGTAGATACAGTTGTTATGGAACATGAGAGTGGTAAAGTCACTGCTGCGAAGCTGCATGATCAGTCATTTTTCAGAACCTTCAACTTGGACTTTCCTGTGTAAAAACTCCACTCTGAGCAAACAGACTTTGTCGCTGAATACCTGTGTGTTTCCAGTTGCAGTAAAGACACAATGTACACTGGAGAAGCTATTGCATTTTTGTTTTGTCATTGATGTGTAATCATTGCAAATGAGCTGTGCTTGAGGTTGCAGGGCATTAATACCAAGGCCATCTCCATGCATTGCTTCCTAATTTGGGTTTATTCATCCTGTTTTAGTGAGGGGTTCATCATCAATCTGTCCAACTCATGGTGAACCAAAAGGCAACACTGACAGGAAGCTTCACCTAACCTGAGATGCTTAAAAAACCTTGGCCTTTGTTCACTGCAGGTGGTTTACCTACAGAGCTACATATAAGCTGAGAATGTCTAACTCCTGAAGGACTGCATGTGTAGAGTGCTTAGAGCGTGTACTGTCCTTTAAATGACTGTAACTACCCCTTTTTATTTGATCTGTATTTTATTTTAGCTTTAGTGTGCTGATAATAATACTAAAGTCCTTGTATTCATGGATTTTATTTGAGTCAACTATACATTTATATCTTTTTTTTTTTTTTTTTTTTTTTTTTTTTTTTTTTTTTTTTTTTTTTTTTTTTTAATCCCACAGCTTTGCTGATTTGTATTCTCTGTCTGAAATACTTCCAATTTAAATGTGTCTCATCATTATACCATTTACAGACTTAATACTTCCACCTCTCTTTTCTCATGGTTCTGCCTCTTTTACAACCATGAATAAAAAAACACTACCTTAAAAAAACAGTATTGTGTGATTGTATTAATCTATGTAGAAGCTCAGTGCAAATAATATACTGTACAAATTACTTTACACTGGAAGAAGTGGAACCACAGCAAATATAACATATAATAATATGACATGAAAAATTGTTGATAAAAGTAAAACTCTGCAGAAACATTCACACACTGCTGTATTATGCTTATTTACATGTGTCATAGACTCTGGGTTTCTACTCCTAATGTGCCATTGCAGCTCATTCAAGCAGTTACTATAACTTAAAAGAGAGGGGAAACTCTGACACCTGGTGGACAGATGACACAGCTAATGACGCAGCTTGTCTTCATACCTGTTCTGTGTTTGTCTCCAGTATGAATGTGTGCCAATGGTAAGGCCCCCTCAAGGCACAAGGACAACCTGGCCTCAGTTGGAATAGTGTAAGAAACACGCACATAAATAGAAACAGACCCACATGAGTGTACCTATCTATTAGCCTTTGCTTGTATCGTCTACACCAGGCATGTCCAAAGTCCGGCCCGGGGGCCAATTACGGCCCGTGTTCAAATTTTCACCGGCCCGCAGCCTCTGTCATAAAATCAATAATATGCGGCCCGCCAGCACTGTTGACCACAGTATAAAATACACACGTACAAAAAAAGCTATTTTACATTTCACCAGAAGATGGCAGTAAACCTGTGGCCGCACTCTCGCCGCCGTGACCCTTGTGTGATCCTTTCAGCCCATTTCTGACATGGCGCCTGTAACTAAAAAAATGAAAAGTTGACAGCGAGGGCCGCCGCTTCCAGGAAAGTGGAAATCAAGAGTATTTTTCTGCTGAATTACGAATCAGTCGGCACCAACAGCTCCCTCTTGTCAACTTCTATCTCCAGCTGGATGAAAGCAGGTTCCAAGAGATTCAAACATTTGCTAAGAAAATGCTGAGCTTGTTTGTCTCGACATACTTGTGCGAGAAGACAATCTCGGTTATGAACATTAACAAGAGCCGCGTGAGGACGAGACTAAGTGACTCTCACCTGCGTGACGTCTTGCGCATCAAAACCACTGTTTTTGAGCCGGACCTGGACTAGGCCTACATACTGCAGTGGAGATCTCAGTATCACCCTTCACATTAGTGCAGGCAAGATATGTGTTTAGTCCTCTGAGGTGAATAAATTCTAAAATCTCAGTGAATTTATTTTTTGTGATGATCAAAACCACAGTTTTGAATATGCACGGACCACTGTTTTAAATTTAGAAGTTTACAGTGAGCATTTAATAGTGAATAATATGTAATGTTTCAAATGAACCTAGATATGTTTCATCTTCCCAAAAGTTTTTTTTCCAGACAGGCTTTTTCTTTATTTTATGTGGTCTTCAAATATGAAAGGCAGAGAGATTTTGGCAAAAACTTGAAAATGACAAAAAAAAAGAAAATGAAGTGTGCCCTTTGCAATAAAAATTTCATGAAATAGTTCATTTGTATTTAATGTTAATGGTTCAAAGAATGCCAGGCTGAATGGTCGACCCCCACACATTTTCACCTTACCAAATCTGGCCCTCTTTGCAAAAAGTTTGGACACCCCTGGTCTACACACTACACACACACACACACACACACACACACACACTGTGAGTGAAAGTGACATTAGGTGCTAACCTTTGGACATTACAAAGGGCAGCATGAAGCTTTATTAAACAGTGCCAGTAACATTAGCTGTTAAGTTTTGTCTTCATGAATTTAATGGTAAGATAAAATGAAAACATGTCAGTTGCATTAGCTGCTAACTTGTGGAAAACAAGGCTAGTCTGAAGCTAAGCAGTGCAGTGTCACTGACTTCAGTAAGATATTATATGGCTGCCATTAACTGCCAAGCCTTTAAAATTTGGACATTTTAAGGGTAGCATTACATAACCTTTGTACATTAGGCCAGCTGCCTACGATTATTGGAGGCTGCTTTATATTATACCCCGTTTTGTATATAATCCTTGCTTTATTTTGAAGGATGTATGTTGGTGGCGCTGTAGGCAATCTTACACCGGAAGTCGCTGTTGTCTACAAGTTGGATTTCAACTTTGACCCCAGTCTGTGCACGCTGGAAATGGAAACTCAGTAAAACAACGTGGATAGAGAAATATTTAAGTATTATTCGTTAAATTAAGCTTTGGCAGAGCTTCAGTGCCCCATGTTTTCCTCCGCCTGGATTTAATAACTCGACTCCTCAACTCGACTGAAAGGTAAACAAAACCGGTTTGATAATGTTACCGTGTTTACAAACTGTTGTTGGTTCATATCGAAGGTAGTTAGCTATAAAGCACCTCCACTTTTTGCCTTAGTCATTTAATTTTTTATTCAATTTCATACTTTTTCTTTGCGTATATTAGAGTCAGACGTATTTGTCTGTGGTAGTCTAAAAAGCTCACTTAGCTAATGTTAGCTAGGGGAGATGTTATTTAGGGCTAATTTGATTCAGTAGGTGTGTTAAAAATTAGTTACAAAAGATGATCTGATTCATATTAGTCTCTCGGATAGATATATCCTGATGACCAGAGTCTGTAATAGATGGATAAATAGATACTTTATTATTCCCAAAGGGAAATTGAAGTGTTACAGCAGTCACTTAAAATAAATAACTAAAAACAATGAGAAAGATATAAAGACTGAATTATAGACAGTTACTAGAAAAAGATAAAATAGAAATGGAGTACAGACTAAATATAGAACGAAAGGGGTGAATATACAATGATAGTAATATAAAACACTGTACGTTACAGCAAGTAATTTGGATATTATGTAAAAGCTGTCATTGTACATTGAACAATGACACTGTAATGTCAGTAATGTTAGCTCATCACTCTACTACTTTGCCACAGATGGGGAAGGCACCTAAGAAGAGGAGCCTTGCCGACAAGGTCCGAAAGACCAAGACCTCTACTGAGATCAAAAACAACCCCTTTGAGGTGAAAATTAACAGGAAGAAATTTGATGTTCTGGGGAGGAAAAGCAAGCATGATGTGGGTCTGCCTGGTGTGTCTCGATCCAAAGCCATTAATAAGGTAAGAGAAAAACTCATTTTGTTAACACTGTGCTGTGAAGCCTTTTGCTCACAGCATTTTGCTGGGAGAGGGATTTTCTGCAGGAGGGACTGAGAAATTTGTAAAGACAGAAAGAACCATGGCCAAAACTAAGTACAAGTTGAAGTGAGGACACAAGTAGAATCAGCTTACTTAACTAAATGTTTCTTCTATTTTCATGACTTTGTATGTATATATGTATGTATAGCCTTGACTTAACTCTTGTTACACTCAAATTTGTAACTAATAAATAATCAGTTTTTTTGCAGCCTGTTGGATCTTAGTGTGTCAGTGTGACTGATCAGGAATGACATGCAGTGTTTTTGCAATTTTTCTCTCTGTAGAGAAAAGAGACCCTCCTGAAGGAATACAAACACAAGAGCAAGTCCAATAAATTCATAGACAGACGCTTTGGAGAGTATGACACCAAGATGGCACCAGAAGAAAAAATCCTGCAGAGGTTTGCAATGGAGAGACAGGTCAGTGGTGTGATAACGCTTTTGAATTACCTTGAAGGATACAACAGACATCAAGTCCTGACATGAAAATGGATGTAGTATTTACTGTCTAATGCTTCATTTTTCCCTGCTTTGACTTTAGTCTATAGCTTTGGCCTTCTGAAATGATCATATACTCAGACTTCTAGTGAAGCAGTAGCTCTAGCAGTTCCGTCACTTTCTTTTTGTACTTCATCTTCCATGCAGCAGATTGTGCTGTCATACATTATATACACATAAGAACAAATTGAACAGAGCAAACACCGGTCAGACTAAGCAGAGATTTTCTGCACTTCTTCCTTTGGGCTAAGAAAGTGACTACTTGTAAAAAAGTTGATTAAGTTGTTTATCTTGCTCTGTAACTAAATGCATTGACTTAACATTTTATCTCAGCGTGTCCATGATAAGAAGGATGTGTACAACCTGAACGAGGAGGAAGAGCTGACTCATTATGGCCAGTCACTGGCTGAAATGGAAAAATACAATGACCTTGTGAATAGTGATGATGAATCAGAAGAAAAAGGGCTTTTGTCTGGTGAGTATCGTCCAAGTCTAAATGCCAAATTAACTTTTTATTAAGTTAATTTAACTTAAATTACATTTTTGCATGCAGATGCTTACATATATTTATGTGATTAAAGTGGAGAGAGCTGGTACATAATAGTGACAGTCTCTCTCTTTCTCACCTAGCTGAGCTGACCGCTTCCCACTTCGGAGGAGGAGGAGGAGGGGGCCTCCTGAGAAAGAAGACATCTGGGGAGCAGCAGGAGGAGGAGGGAAACCAGAGGGCCAAATCCAGGCAGGAACTCATTGAAGAGCTCATTCAGAAGTCCAAGCAGGAAAAGGTGACCTGTAACACACTCCTGTTGATGGACACACATGTTAACAAATGTATTAAACTATCTTGTGAAATTTGATTTTATTTACAAAGGATTATGGCTGTTTACTGGCTGGTGATTGTAGTGATTGTCTTGAGGAGATGTGGCTTGGTCCAGATGATTAACTTTTGGTTTCTTAATCAGCGCGAGCGGCAGGTGCAGAGAGAGGAGGCGCAGGAGCTGACTGAGAAGCTGGATCAGGACTGGAAGAACATCCAGGCGCTGATGGTGAAAAAGACGCCAAAAGCTGAAAATGCTGACAAGCAGGAGGAGAAGCCCAAGGTAGGGATTCACCAATCAATCAGCAAATTGTTGTTGTTCCTCCACTTTGTGCTTTCTTTAGATCAGTGCCAGAGCCTAATATGTTCTTGTTGTCATTCTGCTTCCTCTCTTCCAGCTGGAAGAGTACGACATGATGGTCAGAGAGCTCGGCTTCGAGATGAAGGCTCAGCCCTCAGAGAAGATGAAAACCCCAGAGGAGCTCGCCAGGGAGGAGAGGGAGAAGCTGCAGAAACTAGAGGTACACGCTCAGTGCGAGGTTGCTGTTGAACATTTTTCCCTCAGAGAAAACTTTATTTTTGACATGTTTTGATGTTGTGTGTCATAGTAGATTTATTTTTGCTCTGTGCTTTCTCCAGGCTGACCGTCTGAGGAGGATGATGGGAGATGAAGTCGGGGAAGGTGCACAGAGTCAGATCCACATGTCTGCTGATGACCTAAATGATGGCTTCATCCTGGATAAAGATGACAAGAAGATCCTTTCTTATCAGGTGTGAGACACCACAAGCTGTGGGATTTGAGGGTTAATGTCTCTGGAATACTCTTCATTGATTTTTACCTCAATAAAGAACCTTTTTTATTCATTTACCTTTTTATTTGTCTAGGATGGAAAATGGAACCTTGGGGAGGAGTCTGACGAGGACAGGGATGTAGATGAAGAAGAGGAAGAGATAGGTGAGGAGGAGGAATCAGAGGCAGAGGAGCAAGATGATGAAGATGAAGATAACGAAGATGATGAGGAGGAGGGGGAGGAGGGCAGCAGTGAAGAAGAAGAAGAAGAAGATGGCCACTCTGATCTGGACTCTGAGCAAGAAAGCGAGGATGAGGAGAGAGAACTGGAGGATAAAGAGCCCAGTACAAAACCGAAGAAAAGTCTGAGCAAAGAGGAGCTGAAGGCCCAGCAGGATGCGGCTAAAGCAGAGCTCCCATACACATTCACTGGTAAATACACACACAAATAGATATTTTTTAAAAGAAAGGTGGTTTAATTCTTGAGTAGATTTCTTTTCTTTGGGAGTTTACTTCTGATATTCATCTCAAATAGAGACATTGTAAGTATCCTGAGTGAAGATGAGATGAGTATTCATCCTCACCATTCATCCTCCCCAATCTGTTCATTCTGTTTCTCTAGCTCCAGAGTGCTACACCGATTTGAAAGATTTGCTCTCTGGCCACACCCCTGACAATCAGCGACTCATCGTGGCCAGGACTCAGAAGTCCAACCACCCTAGTTTGGCTGTTGGCAATAAGCTCAAATTGCAGGTACAATATGGAATAGGCTTTATTGTAGTAAACAAGTATCACACTTTTTTTTTAACCAGTTTCAGGTTACAAAATTATTTTATTTTATCTTATTTTATGTTTGTCTCAGAAACTGTTTGGCTTTCTGTTGGAGTACATTGGAGAACTGACCACTAGGAGTCCACCTGACCTCACCACCGTAGATAAACTTATACCGTGAGTCCAGAAAAAGTCTTTTCCTTCTCACAACTAAATAAAAATATTTACTACTGAAATCCAACTGCGTTTCTTCATCTCTCACTCCTGTTTTCTTAAATTCTCTCTAGCGAGTTGTACGCTCTGTGTCAGATGTTCCCAGAAGTAGCCTGTAAGGCCATGCAGAGCATCCTCGGAGACGCTGGTCACAGCATGGAGGAGGTGATTGAGGTCAAAGGACATGTTGCTTTCCCAGCGCTGGACATGGTATGTATTAGTTGCTGTGAATACGATAAAGATGTTAATTGTTCACTAGGATGTATAGAGATTTTTAGAGGATTTAAATCAAAGCTGCAACAATTAATGGATTCATCTGCAACTATTTTGGTAAAACGATTGTAAGCGTTTCAGTTATTTTTCAAGCAAAATGCCATGTATCTCTTAGTTCTAGTTTCACAAATATGAGGATTTGCTGTTTGTTTTTGGTAATTCAGTCATATGGATCAAATGCTTAATGATTTGATGCAAAGCATTTGCTGATGATTTTTAATATTAATCAAGTAAATAAGAGTTTCAGCCCTAGTTGTTAAATCATTTTTGAGTCTGCAGTTGTTGGTACTTTGGAATGGTATGGATTTTGAAAAGTGAGGGAGTCATGCACTCTCTCAGTTTTTTTTTTTTATTTTTTTTTTTTTAATGTGTGTGTGTTTTTGTGTTTCAAGCTTGTCTACCTGAAGGTGACAGCGCTGCTGTTTCCTACCTCAGACTTCAGACATCCAGTTACAACTCCAGCCCTGCTTTACATGAGCCAGACTCTCACCAAGGTACACACAGCCTTCAGTGTGTTTTGTTATTTTCTGTGTTGTTAAAGCTGTTTTTGTTCTGTTTGGTTTGTTCTTGCCTACCTACCACGTGTGTGTGTGTGTGTGTGTGTGTGTGTGTGTGTGTGTGTGTGTGTGTGTGTGTGTGTGTGTGTGTGTGTTACTTCATCTGTGTTATTTCTAATGTGAGTTCACCATCTCTCTTTCGGTCTGAATCCAGCCCTTAGTTGTTATTCTTTTTGTGCTTTTCTCCATATACAATTCAGACATTTTCAAGTGTATATGTTTTCAAGTGTATATTTATGTATGT
This sequence comes from Seriola lalandi dorsalis, assembly GCF_002814215.2. Classification (NCBI taxonomy): domain Eukaryota; kingdom Metazoa; phylum Chordata; class Actinopteri; order Carangiformes; family Carangidae; genus Seriola; species Seriola lalandi. The sequence goes on from NW_019525159.1 coordinate 741,027, forward strand.
ATGTATGTGTGTAATTACATTGTTTCCAGATTAGAACAGCTTTCTGAAGTTAGACCGATTTCTTGAAACACTCTGTGTTTACATGGCATTTATACTGAAGCGAATCGTAATACAGATTTTCTGGGTGAGCGGATGATTGTTTTTTGGTACTGATTCCATAATCATACCTGTCTGTGATTTGTACATCCTCAGTGTCCAGTGAGATCATTACAGGATGTAATGTCGGGTTTAGTGCTGTGCTGTCTGGCAGTGGAGTACGTCTCTTTTTCAAAACGCTTCTTGCCAGAGCTCATCAACTTTCTGGCTGGAACACTACACCTGGCCGTGCAGGACAAGGCTTCTCTAGGTAGCTGCACATTGATGTGTCACAGCACATTTCCACAAGATTGTCATGCATGTTTTGGTGCCAGCGTTTGTAAGGGGAAACAGAACTGACAGACTTTGCGTTGCAGGTTACACTGTGGTGCCGCCTTTTAGGCCATCAGGGAAGAACAGTGATCTGCTGGTGTTGTCAGACTCCGAGTCCTGTAAGAGCTGGAGCAAGAAAGACCTGCCACTGTCTGCTGTCCAACACCTTGAACTCAAAAATGACCTTGACAGAGATCACCACAGGTAGGAGTGTGACGTGGTATACATGTTATTTCAGTCAGTTTGCAAAAAGTTTAATATTACTTTAAAATATGAATATCAATATAGAGTTGTTGTTTTCATCACCATTGTGGTAAGCTTCTCCTGGTTTGGGTTCCTTAACGGTGAGTCGTTCAGGAGGTTTTTACCGGGAGCCAAATTATCTATCTATACTATTATATAAATGGACGAGGGGGTTAAAACCAGTGGGAACATAAAGCGGTCTAATATAAAAATCAGTGATCCACCAAATGTAAATATGGTGTGTCACTGACCTCTGGAGGCTTGGAGTTCAGAAACATCAGATCTCAGAGTGCATCTATGTAAGAATACCATGTAACAACAGGAGTGAACACTTGCATGGAGAAAATTATAGGCCCAGTATGAAGAGAGGAAGGGGGATCACAGCTTATCATGTTCAGTTTGGAACAGAATAAGATGCTGAAGAATGAAATGGTGAGACGGGAAGGAAGAGATGAAGTGAGACTGATTAATTCAAGGAAGTGATAAAAGTCAAGCTCATCTTCTGTGAGGACGAAATTGAAGCATGCTGACATGCACTCATACAGATCTCTCCTATAAGCAGTTTGTTTACCTGTAGAGACTTCATGGATCAGAGCTGATACATCCACTCGTGTGATTCTCTTGAGTCGCCAGCATGGTTTCACACGGCAGCTGGTGTGTGGGCACAAAGCAAAGCTTGCAAACAGGCTTCAGCGAACGATGGCTGTGCACAGTTTATGAGAATTACATTTTTATTTGTACTATACTAAAATTAATACCTGTAACGTGCTATAAAACAGTGACTCAGACTCCAAAGTGGTTATATTAGAAAGACATTTAATGTCATTTATTTGCTGTACTTGAGTCACAAGGAATAAACTTATAGTATCTTTTAACGAGATTCATAATCAAATTCAAAATAATTTGTCTGAATTAACTGAAAGTATTCACTAGTTTATCCAGTGTATTTATTTGAAAGCAGCGCTTTATACAGACTGTTTTAATCCATCATGAGCAGGACCGGGTCTCGCTGTAACCCTAAATACCCGTTCAGTAAATTGTCTTTAAGCAGTCTGACCCAGTCCAGTCTCTACCACACTGTTGTGAACACGACACGTCATGTGACTCCTGTTCCTCACACCTGGTGCCCAGTCATATTCTAATATCTGTGTTCCTTCAGGCCGTACAGTGACACACACACACACACACACACACACACACACACACCAGCAGCTGTGTGTGTGAACAGCGTAGTAGCTGTGGTAATTATTGCCAGGGTGATACAGCATTCCTCTGAGGGGAGGTGGGGGACAGTGAGTGTACACTGAATTGAAGTGAAAGTGTATCTAAATGTGTAAAGATGAACGCATGTATTATAATTTGAGCTCATGCAGCAATAGTGACAGACAGAAGTAATGTTGAAGAATAGTTTGAGGGGTGATCAGAGTCATTTTCTATGGCGAGTTCTATGTGTGTGCTGGCTCTGTTCTTAATAACCATGAGTCAAAAAGCAAATAATAAGACTGAGATGTTCATCTATGTTCATGTATTTCTTCACAGGTTGATGTGTTTGTTTAACTGCCTGGACTTGGTGAAGCGATGCTGCCTGCTCTACAAAGACCTCACATGCTTTCCACAAATTTTTCAGCCAATCAGAACGCTGCTTTCCAAACATCTCTCAGCCCAAACATTACCAGAGCCTTTTCAGGTTTGTCGCAGATGGGCTTGAAATAGTTAGTCTCTCACTATTTTTCAGTTTGTAGATGTATTGTAGTTTATGTTTGTACTAATGTTTGTTGCAGGAGCTTCACAGTGAGATCCTGGAGGCCATCAGCAGTGCCCCTGTGACTCACAGTACGCTGGTTTTTGAGAAGAAGAAGCCGATTCCTCTGAAGCTGCTCACACCCAAGATTGTTGAAGTGTAAGTAGTTAATGAAATGGAATTAAAAGCCTGTTTTTAACGATGTTGAAAAATTTGCCCCATTCAAAAGCTAGGATTAAACACAAAATTTTCTGGTAGTGCATCTGTTTTAATATCTCCAACACCTTTGATATTTGTCAGGCTGGACTATGGAAAGAAGCGTGGCAGCAGCAGAGAGGAAAAAGAGAGGGAGCGACTGAAGCACAAATACAAGAAGGAGTTCAAGGGCGCTCTGAGGGAGATCAGGAAGGACTCACGCTTCCTGGCCAGAGAGAAGCTCAATGAAGTCATGAACAGGTGTGGATAAAACTGAAACCTCCATGTGGAAGTGAACAAAACGCTTTTCTGGCGAAAGCCTCTTAACCTTTTCTGCATTGTGTGTTACAGAGATGCAGAGAGAAAGAGGAAGGTGAAGGAGCTCTTTGGCAGCTTGGCCACTCAGGAGGGAGAGTGGAAGGCCCTGAAGAGGAAGAAGAGGAAGTGAAGTGCAGAATTTCAGTCTCCATCATCTGTTCTTTTTCATATGGACTTCTGCTGTTCGGCTTTGAATAACAGCTTGTACAAGGTTGAAATTTGAGGAACTCGGAATTGTAAAGATTCTCTTTTATCACGAGGACACATTTTTATACTGTTTGAGAAATAGCTGTCAGGATTGCACACCAAGTTGTCAAATATTCTGATGTAGGCGTTTGACGTGTCTGTGGATACTGTTGTTGGAAGTGTCAATCAACAAAGCAGTGAATATTTGGTTTCCATTCCCCTTTTTTTTTCCCACCAGAATCGATCTCTACACTGCGCTAAAACACAGGAACAATAAATAACTTTAAATATCTTTAATAATGGTGTCTTACATTCAGTCAACAGTGCACATATTTTTCTGTCAATGATATGAGGGTTAATGTAGTCCAAGGGTTCATTTTAGAAACAAAGTCAGAGGCTTCACCATATGACAGTTTGAACATCCAACATGCCTTATATTATCACCTGCTATTCACATGACAAAGAGTTCAAACAGGAAGTGAGTTGGTACACACGAGTTACACGAATGGTTTAACTAGTCTGACAGGAAGAGCTGGTTAAAGTTTGGTGGTTTGTGCTGGAAGATCTGTGGTTCTCTGTGTAGCTGTTGCTGCTGCTCAGGGTACATACGGAGCTCTTATTATACAACAGTAATCCCAAAGGTTTACTCAGTACTAAAATAGCCCCACCCTCGACTTAAAGGTCTCAGCAGCCTGGGCTGACATTTAGACACCTGCAACACTACAAGATGGCTTTGGTGCTGTTATTCGGTTGATGCTGGTTGGGAGTAAGGAGATGAGATTCTGATTTTACTGGTAATATTAAAGTTTTTTGCAACATTTTAAATCATCTCACCTGTTGCAGCCTCAGTGACGACACCTCATCTCTTCCTGTAAGTGATAGTCTCTGCATCCAGGTTCAGCATGATATGCAGCAGATGATGTCAGCTGTTTCACATGCTCACCTCGTCCATAGCAAGTCTTTAGGTTGTCCTACTTATTCTTGTGTCACTTTTTAGTCCCCCCCCGGTCATTGTGGACAGCTGCTGCATCAATATCTGCTTGCGTGTTTTGCAGGCAGGCCGTCACCACCGGGCCCTGCAGTGACATTTAAATATTCGGTGTGCTTCAGGAGGTCGGCCACCTCTTCATCATGCAGCTACCTGAGGGAACTCAGCCTCAGCCATCAACTGCTGATGCATTTTCTCAGCTCAGCTCTCTGCACTGTGCCATTCTTGACCATCTTGACAGAGTTCTCACAGGATCATTTCCTCTTCCTCTAGAGACGCCAAGCGAAGCAGTCAGACTGGAAAACTGAAAAGAACGGCTGGGAGTGATTTTTAATTCAAGTCCTTGCACCATTATCTTAAATGTTTTGATTGTTCTTGATTATATGTCCTTTGATATATATGTATATATTACAACCATTTAGGAGCCTCATTCAGATTCTCTACCTACCCTACCTTCCCTTCAAGGTATCCCCACTCAATATCAACGGCTCCTTTATCATTGGTCAGGGCATCAATGACTTCTCTCATCACCTTTAATTTAAGCTCTTTACTAATGCCTGCGGAGCCTCGAACTCAGCCTGTCACTGCCCGTACACACCGAACTGTGATCCATCATATCAGTTCAATATGTTATATCACTCTGTAGTGTTATAAAAGTGAAGCTGCAGTTGAACCAGGACTCAACAGTCAAATCACATCAGGATTCTTCACATAGATGCAAATTATGAAGTTATGAAACAAACCAAAATACAAAACTTGTGTTGTCATTACAGCTGCTCTCTGCAGGGAACTATGAAGAACAGTAACAACAAGGAGTTAACTGGCTGCTTCTGGACCGCAGGGATGTTCCAGGAAACAGCTGCGGACAGGTGTGGACATTAATAAGAGTGGATGAAAAAATAATATTCTGATGCAGACAAAATACAAAGGCTTCATGAGTAAGAAATGCAAGAGAGGAGTTAAGAATTAAATTAATTATTAAAAGTTAATGTGAATTAAATGAGTACTGACCTTTATATTAACTGTTTTAGGTGATTCAAGCTTAACAAACTTAACTTTGTTAAGCTTTAAACGTGTTTTGGAGTGAGGTCATATTCAGTAGACTACACTGTTTTTTTAGTGTTTTTTTTTTTTAACTCTAAGGCAGTTTATTTTTTTGTGTGTACACATACACAGATTGTGTGCTACCTATACCTGCTGACAAGTAGCATATTATACAATGTAAGAAAGATATGTAAGATACTGCAGCTGTAGATGGATGTGTAGTACGCAGTGTACCACGTTACAGGTGGTGAGATGCTGTGGGTCTAAAAAAACGTTGATGACGTCTTTCAGGAAGAAGCTGTTGATGGATTTGGTGGTCGTGATGTAAATGGAGCAGAACTGTCTCTCTGAGGAAAAATAGTGGAGGAGTTGGGTGCAAGGACGGACCTCTGTAAGTGCACGTCTAAGTCTCCTCTTTGTTATTACACACACTGTAGAGCCTGCAGCTGGCTGGACAGCTGCGTACAGCACATAGTCAAGGCCGACATGCTTTATTATAATAACACCCCGGCTGATTCAGTGGCTACAGGCAGGATTATTACTCTCTTTAAACCAAATGCCAAAAGACATATTTTCCTCTGATGAAAATGTACAAAACCCCCAAAAAACAGAACATCTAATCATAAATCCTTCTATTACTAAAATCCTTGGAAGATATTGAAATCCTTAAAACAACATGTTGTTATTGGTACATGTTGTCTCCTAGATGATTGTTTCACAACTAGGTGACACATGCATGCTTACACACTAACACTAACACTTACACTTACACACACTTACATTATTGTTGATGTTATCAGGGGATTGACTGGCTGTTTTTTTGTTCTCCTGTCTCATGAGATAATAACAAGAGGGAGAAGATGATGTGACATCCAGCTGAGATCAGGCGTCATAATGTGCTCATGAACTAAAATAAAACAGATGTCCACACATGTTCTTTAATAACAATGTGATCTTTAATTAAATTAGGGATGTGTGTGATGTCATCCGCAGATTGACTTATAATTAAACTCAAACTCAAAATAAACATCAAGAGATATTAAAAGGATTTAAATGTGCAGTGTGTCAAAAAGAGAATAAGATGCAGTCTAATGAGGAAAATTAAATAAAAGTTATTTTATCCAACACTAAATTTATCATAGTAAATGAATCTGTAAAGTAGTAGACAGCAAAAACATTGACCAGGATCATCATTTGCATCATATCACATCATATCACATCCCCATCACTGATTATTGTTTGTAAAAGCACAAAACATTGAGGAAATGTGATAAAATTAAAAAATGCTACAAAATTGTAAAACATGCAAAAGCGCAGTCAGACAGACAAATGTGACAAACACTAAAACATCTACAACAATTAAAACACAATCAATAAGGGAAATGGCTTGATAACAAGAAATAGCTGCAAATGGCCAAACATTTGAAAAAGTTGAAATGTTGTAGTGCTAACATTTTTTAATTTGGAGCATATTTCCTCGTTTCCTTGGTCACCATACTTTAAACCATTAATTATGGTTTAGAGATTCCTACACGTTTGCCTTGTTCCAACAAGTTGTTTTGATTTTTCTTCAATTGCACCATTTATTTTCGTCTTTTTCTAGCATGTGGCTCTGCACTCTATTGACCCCAAATGTGAACGTAAAGATAATTGAGCAAAGTGAGAAAACGTCAACAACCGCATAGTTTTTACATATTTTATTCAACACTTAAATCCAAATTAATTCATATCACAGCCATTAAGCTGAACAGTGGTTTACATGCTCTTGGTTTTCAAAAGTCCATTCAGTATGAGATATATTTGTTATAGCAGTGATAACTTAAAAAATACAATACGAATGCACATATAGCTCTTAGCACTCCATAGTCCACCGCTATAAACAGTGACAGTATACAGACAAAAATAGAGAATATCATTATGCTTCCATTTCAACCAGATCACTGTCAATTTTTCCATTTATATAGAGACACTTAGGTGCTTGAAGTGGTAAATTGTGGTATATTTCCATGTTTGAGTTATTGACATAACCACACAGTTGACGGAAAACCGACATATAGACACATACACATGCGCACACACAACGACCAGGTGTCCTTCTCAGTGGGAGGGAGTCACTGTAAATGACAGCTGGTCACGGACGACACACACACCTGAGGTCCCTTTCAGGACTGAAGGCACACGCATGTACACACTCACACAGCACCTCTGTTTCTCTACATTTACACATATACTGCATTACAGACATACATAACAACACACATACACATACACATACACACACGCACACACACACACACACACACACACACACACACACACACACACACACACACCCACAGACGCTGGGCACAGACTCCATAAAGGACCAAAACGAGGCACAACGGGACTTGGCAGAGCGACATGGAATGTTTCGGTCATTGATCTTTGATTGTGAAGCTCTCAGTCAGTTTAGTCGTCGGTGTCCTCCTGAGAGAGAAGAGGGACAAGAGGTGGGCTGTGAATTCCCTGTCCTTTATGCAAATGACTTCCTGCGATGGGAGCATTTTAACCTTGAGTGAAACTCCTCCATATGGCATGAAGCTGTGAAATCTCAGAAACTGTGTAAACCAGTGACGGTAATGTTGCGACAACCATTAAGACGGGTTATGTATTCCTCAGTCAGTCCTTCACCTGAGAAATGATGATTTGTTTTTCGTCTTTGGAATATTATTCTTCCGATGTTTAGAGGACAATCCAACCAAAAATGTGTCCAATTTAGAAAGCATTTAGGATATAAACCTCCACTAAATGCTGTACAATACACAAACGTTTAAATGACTTTTAAAAAATGTTGAAATAATTTAAAGGTTAATGTTTTCCTCAAACTCCTTCACCCTTAAATGTTGATTTTGTTTCAAAAGCAGGGTATTCAACTAAGAGAAGTACCATTTATGTTTATAATGTCTTAAGGGAAATTGGTGCATCTAAAAGCCTCATCTGAAAAAAACGTAAATATAGCAAAGGTTTGATCTGTTCATTCTCCCTGAGATTTTGAACTGAGAGACAATGAAAAGTCAATTTTCTCCTGTGTAGATATTGTCACTGAACATGCTGAATATGTGCACATGTAATATATTCATTTTCATGTTGAAATACTGATGCAGCTTCACATTACCAGCTGTAGATTTTATATCAGCCAGTTGCAGTCTTACCTCTGTAGCATCAGCAGGGTCAGAATCAACCGGTGACTCTGCCACGTTCTGTGCTGCCAGGGCATCATCACCCTGAAAAAAAAGACAAAAAGAATGAATGGATAATGTGGAAACAGACAATAGAAGAAAGGAGAGGGGCTGTTGAATGCAGAAACCTGAGAAGATTTAATATGGAATGAAGAGCGCAATGAAAAGTGCCTTCAAGTGCTTGTATTTGTGCACATACTGAGAATTTTAAATCCTTCCACTTTTTCTTTCACACCGCTCCTCTCTTTTTTTTGTGTTATACTGACCCGTTTGAGAAGCCTTTTTCAACAGTTTCTTGTGGACAAATAAAGAGTAGACACAGATTGAGCTGCAACAATTAGTCAAATCATCGTTTGCTTGATCAACAGAAAATCAATCTGCAGTTATTTTAATAATCAAACAATCATTTAGTTGTTTTCTGGAGGACACTGCCAAATGTTTGGTTCCAGCTCCAAGTTTCAGTTCTTTTCTTTGTCATGCAGCGGGTGGTGGGGATTGTCGCTTGACAAGACCTTTGTCCATCGTTGCTATTAGGAGGCAAGACATTATAATACATCCTCTGAGCAGCGCTAAGTGTGCAGGGCAGATTGGAGCCTACTGTGAGTTGCTATCGGAAAGTGACGAGATGGGCCGGGGTTAGCTACTTAGCATGCTAACTTCAGTAGAAGAAGAGACGTGAGAGAGACAAGAGTTAACATCGGTGTTGCTTTCCATCACAGGACACAGCTCTTGGTGAGTGACAGAATGAAGTTTGATGCTGAACTGGCAACGTTTCTTCTAGACTGGTAAGTAAACAGTTATTAATGCTAATGCTGAGTATGTAGCAATAATTGGTGGTGTAAGATCTAAAACTGTTTTGTAGCTGTGATTTGTCACAGTTTTGGAAGGCACTTACAAAGGATGTTGTCCTACTGACAGATCAGAAAACACTTCTTTGTGTAATTCTGGGACTTGTTGGTTCTGGCACATCTAACTGTCATTGCCTTTACAACAGGGACAACTTGTGATAAACCCACAGAAGAACACCTAAGCTTGAATCTGAACGACACACGGAATTCACCCCACTCTCGCTTCGTCCCCTGATACATTAAAAAGGAACTTGCACTCATTTCATAACGGTCATTATGATCGTGGTCATTTTGAGTGAGTGGGCAGCTCAGAAAGAGACGAGGCATGAAGCGCTAATGAAGAAGGTGGGTGACGTCTCTCTGGTCGAGCTCAAAAGGATGCCTTGATTACACCGTGCCACTAAAATGACCTTCCTTAATGAGGAGCGGTCACAGTGAGCTGATGTGTGCACGTGTGTGTGTGTGTGTGTGTGTGTGTGTGTGTGTGTGTGTGTGTGTGTGTGTGTGTGATGCGCTCGCCGGCTGCTGACATAACCTTAAACCAGTTATTGCACCTACTCTTCCTGCTGTTGCATTTAACACCACCCATCAAGTCTCCCATCTGTTCACCCAGCAGAGCCAGAGAAACGCGTGCTTATGTAAATACACACACACACACACACTCTTGGACCACAGTCTGCCAATAAACACCGCCTTTTCTATTTACTGTGGTCAGATTAAACTTTGGCCAAAAGTTTAAGATTTGTTCAGTCATTTTTTTTTTTTTTTTTTTAGGACAAATCAAACCTGAGATGTCTGTGTAAACCATAATCTTCCAAAGCAAAATCAAAGCCAACACCTCACCTACGATTACTGTGTTGTTTCAGAGCAATTTTCAAGCAGAAATTGCTTCCTGGGGGATATGAAATACAGCGGCCTCTTTTATTGCATGGCGCTGAAAAGATCTGAGCAATAAGACGTGTTTGTTGAGACGATTTTCTATTTTCTGTCATGTATCCTCCTCTGCTGTCCAGCACTCTGCCCACCACTCTGTCTGCTCTGCTATCTCATTGTCATTTTCATCTCCTTCTACCTTTCTGGCGTTTGTGTCTCCTGATATGAGTCACCAGCAGCTGATGAATTGGTGAAACGACCAGATGAAGAGATTAATCAAGACTCAGCATGCCACCATCCTCTGTTTGCTTGTGTGTACGTGTGTGTGTCTGTCACAGGAGACAATCTTTGATGGGCTCTCTCAACCTGGCATCAATTTTTAAAATGAAATCAATATTAATGATGTTTAATGGCTGAGCACATGGGAATGATGGTTGAATGAGGACAATCTGCTGCTGTCTGCATGTCAGTCTCTTGCTGGGAATACCAAGATTTAAAAAATCTGTGGGTTTATTCCTCTATCAGTCAGTCCACCATCTTTCCATCAGTCAGTCCACAACCTCCCCGTTTGTCCATCTGTTTGTCTGTTCTGCTTTTGGCTCGTCAGGGTTCCTCATAATGAGGCTGATCACATTCCTGGTGGAGCTTGATCACTGTTTTATCCCTAAGGGTGTATATCACGATTAGTGATCTAGCTGCCTTTAATAACACAACTGCAACGAAAGATGAAAGGATTTGATTGGGTATTTGTGGGAAAATATCATCTTTTGATAATGGAAATCAAATGCATGCAGGGCAAAAAAAAGATGGAGTTGGGGAGAAGATTTGTTGATTGCCTCAGTGAAAGAGCTGCTGAAAAACATTTTGTTCAGGTGTCATTTGTTGCCACTGGCAGGAAAATAACTCGATCATTTCTTTGTTGTCTTATCTTTTTATAATGAACTTTTCACTAATCACAGCAAATTAAAGCAGAGCTGAAGATGTGCATGTGCGTATGTGCGTGTGTTCTGTTATCGCTTGGTGTCAAAAATGTTGTTATTGATTCCCTTGTGTTTCATCACTAATTAAGGGATGGGAACTCGAGCATCACAACAAACATTCAACAAAGTGTTTGCGTTGCCCGGGGAAATATTTGATTGGCTTATCATTTCCTGCTACTCTCAGCGAAGTTATGAGAGAAGAGGGTAATTACAGGCAAATTTAACCGTCCCCTCAGAATTACATCCAATTTTAACACCTTATTAATACAGATGTATGACAGAGGAAGTACGGGGGAGTGTGACTGCTACTGTGTGACGACATATGAAAAACATGCGAAAGCAGTGTTTTTCAGTTAAGAAAAAAAAAAAGAAGCAGAGCATGAGCACAAGGACCGTCTGTCCCTCGTAGAGTTTGTCTAGTTTGAATGCTCAAGAGTTCCTGCGCTTGTAAGAGCTGGTGTTGAGTAAAAGTGAGAAAGTAGTGGTTTAGGGTGAAAGTCTTTCACATGTCGCCAGTTGTAATTAAAGGTGCCTCACAAGGTTTTCTTGTAAACAAACAAGAAAGTGTTGAATGCATTTCCTTCCTCCTAAAGTAGATTTTTGTGAATATTTTGAAACCTGCCTTGTTCACAACCATGGCAGTTGACAGCAGTCTTCTTCATCACAACCTTATTGCGTCATTACAGCGCTTTCCTGCACATTACAGTACGACTATGTGTGATGAGTGTGTATTGCATCATCAAGTATGCATGCATTAGATGTAAATGAAAGAGACCTACTTGTGAAAACATTGCTCCACAGTTCTACTAGTGATTGAACTTTTGCTATTTTATTTTTGTGGCAAAAGTTGTTAAATTTACCCGTAGCACATGCAAAATCCATGAATTCTTGTTGTTTCACATGTGGTTTTTAATGTGAATATTACATGCGGAAAAAATGCCTTAGATCAAATGTGAAATATATGAAAAGCAGTGTGCTCCACATGTGATTAACATGTAAAATAATACACGGTTCTTTCATTTCTTTTATTTTAATGCTAAATGTACAGTAATACGCCCTAAAATCATCCTGTAACTAATCTGTACTCTTGAATTTTTAAATTGTAGACTCCCACATTGCTTAAGCCCCAAATTACGACCCTGACTGTATCTACAAAAATCTACACGAAGAGCTAGTGAAATAAAGCTAAAGACAAGGAGAGAGTGAAATAGAAAGATACAGACAGCAAAATGTAGCGTAAAAGAACCCACTGACAAGGGGAAAGAAGAATCATTTTTCATATTTGTTTGAGTGTCGCAGCAGTAAATTGTTTTCTACGGTAAACTGCCTTTACCTCCTCCTTTGGACAAACGAAGGCCAGACTGACTGATGAACAATGCAGGAAAAGCTAACAATATGTAACGGCTTTGGTTTCAGAGAAGAAACACACACAGCAGATAAGATAAGAGAGGGCAAATGATTCAAGGTCAGGAGGCCATTTTGACACGGTGGAGACTTATAACCGACAGCCAGTGGCATGAAATGGAGGGATGTGCTGTGCTGCAAACCACCATTTCTAAAGGCGTGTTTAATTTTATACTGGTAGGTCTGAGGAGAAGAGTAAGCATTCATCATGTCTAGTCGCATTAAAGTTGAACTGAGATTTGAATTTTTCTCACTTCTTCAGTAAGGAAATATAGAATATAATGAAATTTTATAATGATGAAATCATAAAACTGTTCCATGGACATATTCGTGGAAAAAGTGTCTAAGTATCGAGCCTGTATGTTTCCCATGGCAACAGTTGAACGATATGCGAGGGTCGCCGTTGCTAGTGTGTTTGCCAAAACACAGTGTCAATTTTAATGCTGCCCTATTGACTGGAGCACGTCATAGCCGTGTATAGCCTACACATGTTGATAGAAGATGCTAACTTACTCATGTTAACACTGATTCCCACTTGATGTCACTTTTTATTCATGTTATTTCAACACCTGCTGAGTCATTGTCAGCTCCCGCACACTCAGTGTTGTGTTCTTCCCACACTGGAGGCACCTAGCTAGCATTAGCAGTCTCTCTTTCGTGGCTCCAGATGTTGTCATGGCAAATGACAAGACTGTCAAAATTAACAAGTAGTCCTGTCACTTCAGCACTTCTTATATTATGCTGCGTTCACATTATATCATTTACGGTGCATTTATTTTAGCCTCCAACTTGGACGTATCAGGAATTTTTGACACCATCAATACCACTTGGTGAAAAGAACTACAGAGATATCGGCAAACTGAGTGGATGCAGGTAGATCACCAATTCCATCAAAATAAAATCCGATATCAACATTAATACAGTTTATTTAGCTAATTTTATAGGAGCTAGATAGCAAAATTATTCTGGCGAACACTTGTCACATTGGCCTGTTACTTTCTCCTGGCTCGATATACGCCCGGTTCCACAGCCCAAGTCCGGTCCACGTATAGCATGACTGTTAAATGCTATTTCCACATCTGGACCGATTCTGCTGCACACAAAAAAAAGTCATCCAACACTGGAGGATAACAGCTGGAACCAGCCCAGATGTGGAAGCAAATAGGCCAGACTTGGGCTGAAGATCCAAGCCTATGTTGGGCCAGAAGTTTCATTTTGCTATCTTAAATGTGTAACGTGAAATCAGCTCATTTTGTTTTGCCGGTGTGACTACAAGGTTAGCACTGTGGCTAACCACCGTGGGATAATGTCTGTTCTTCCCATTCTCCTGACATTACCCTGTGATTTGAATCATACCTTAGCAATGGCTAACAACTTCAGCCCACCAAACCTGCCAGTTGTATTATGAACTATTTTTAGTGCCTGTCCATAAAGATATTGAACAGGCATATTGTCATTGTCAGAACTAAAGCCCACTGGGGAACACTATTCTAGATGCTTCTACCACAGCTCAAGAACTGCAGAATTAAAACTAACAACATTTTAAGTCAAGTCAAAACACACAGAGTATATATAAGTATTCTAATTAATTACCAAAAATTAATTTTTATTTTCGATTCTAATTTAAATCAAAGGCATTTTTCTTACTTGTTTGGCTGGATCCTTCTTGACCAATCCGGTGGCAGCAGCAATATTGCCTGCACCCTCCACAGTTTTCTGGGCCACAGCTGTAACCCCGGTAACCACCGCTCCACCCACCTGAGACACTCCAGACACAGTTTTACCTGCAACTGAAGTCACAAAAGAAGGAGAGAGGGGGAGGGCATTTCAGGAGGGTGTATCTCTAAAGAGTCGCAATACCTGTGAGGATTGGCTTGCATAAAAAGATAAACATGACACACATCTCACAAAACTGGATTTCAAAGCTTCCACAGTGATGGGAAGGAAACATAATGTCAGCGGTGCAGCCCTTTAGTGACTTACTACTCTCACTTCATAAATAGTACTTTGAATATAGAGTAGCATTGTAGCATTGAGATAAATCTGGATGAAACACTAAATAGCTTCCAAAATGTTTGTTATTTTACCTGTTTTCTTCCTATTCTCGCATTAGTGTTATTGTAAAATGTAATGGAAGCTCTACAGAGTTCTAAGTGTTATCAAATACTCGGCTGCCTCTTCTTCAAACGCCCTACAGAGTTATTTAAAACCAGATACCTAATATCATTTGGTAAACTGAAAGTCCTCAGGAACAGCCTGGAGGCCTTTTCCTTTCAAAACCCTTCTACACTGACTTTCACCCCGCCTTTTATTGTCTGAGCAATGCATTGTTTCGTTTGTGGTTTTGCATAGCAGTACTTCTGGTTTCACATTTGTTTCCTATGAATTTTATGGAAACTTTTTGTTTTACTGATATTTTGTAAAATTTTATAAAATAAGCTTGGCCTCTTTGTTGAATTAAGGCTAAAACATCAGTCAACATTGATATTGTTAGCATACAATAAATGCATTTTCCGATCCTTTTACAACAAGTGCTCAGTTTAGGGTCACACTGTGCTAAAAGCTGCTGTTTTATTGTCTTGTGTTGGTGTTTTCTACAGCAGTGATTCCCAACATGGAGATCAGGACCCAAAATAATCATTTGTTTTCATAAATTTCCACTGATCTTTTCTTTTTTCCAACAAATTACTGGATAAATGTAAGTGTCAGCACTTTTTAAGACGTCAGACCAAAAACAACGAAAAAAAAAAACACATCTCTGTCTGTTCACAATTGGTAGACATACACAGCTGATGATTTTGGGTCACAAGCGTCAACAAGCCAAAAAGGTGGAGACCCAATGGTCTGTGCTGTAACACAATGGAGTCCAACAGTGTGACACATAATAATTAATCATGACTCAGCTGCTCTTTGCTTACAGGGCAACATCTCTGCTTGTCGGGAAAGCAGATTATCAGATCATGAGTCTAATGTAAGCCACTTGGTCCCACTGATAGAAATGATACCATCCATCCTCCCTTATTTAAAGGCTTTTTATAAAACACTCTGCCATCCGTTTTTTTCTCTCGTATAATCCCAGCTTCCTAAACACTAACAATACTTCTAATAATGTAAAGCCAACAATGTAGAGCCATTTTCCTTGATGCCTACAGCAGCCAGTGTCCCTCAGCTTCTCTGCTTGTTATGTTTGAGAGAAATGGCAAGGCCTGCACACATGGCCCACAGGGAGTTAGGACGGTTGTGTTGAGTCAGGCGGTGAAATATGCCACTTACTCACCTGCAGAGTTACAGTACATCTCTCTTATTGACCGCCAGAGGATCCAGTTAGATTACACTCTTTTTTGCCTTTATGTCAAAGATCTACTGTACTTGTGTAAAAATCCTGTCATGACCGGCTGGTTGCAAAATGTGTAAATTCATGCTCTGATTTTTCAGAGCAACATGGGAATGGAACAGATGTATTTACGTCTGCATTAATGTGTGCTGTTACCTGTTGTGACTCCATCCTTCGTTTTGGTACCTGAAAGGAAATGCAGGTGAAGCTCAATTAGTCAAAAATAGGAATACAGTAAATGATCAAAATACCCAGTTTTATACAGGCTCAGAATTGTGTATTAAATTGATAATAATAATAATTAACCAATAACTTTTCAAAGCTTTCTGTCCCATTTTCAAATGAAATGATCATCAGTCAAATTAATTCTCAGCACCCACCTACAAACATAACCCCATCTTTCGTCATCTCAGCTGCTCCAGTCACTCCCTGCTTGGTTTTCTCCGCCGCTGCCACGACCCCATCCTTGGCTTTAGAGAAACCCTTCATAAACGCGTCCATGGCTGCTTGATTGGCTCCCAAATAACACACAGCTGTGAGGATGTCAAAACAGGGCGCAATGAGATCTGGGCACTCCCGGATGAAGTGAGGCGCTCGGTGTTAAAACGAGTGACAAGACACACACACACACACACACACACACACGCACAAAACGATGCCACCGCCCTACTTTTCTTTGGTTTGTCAAGCCAATATCACCGTCTGAAATATGTGTGCTGTTGATACAAGCAGCTCTGCTGAAAAATCCCACCTGTAGGAATTGGTTTCAGCCCAGCTGCGAAACCATGAATGGATTTACTATCAATTTCAATAAAAGAAATAAATAAATAGAAACTGAGCTATTGTATTGCAGTGCGATAGGGAAAAACAAATCGTGTAGAGGCTGCTCCAAAATAGAGAATTAAAAATATATATTACGAGTAGAAAGGCAAGAAATCAAAGAGCTGTGCTCCACGCACCTGTTTGCTTCAACTTCCTTTGAAGCGAGATTGTGATGAGTCTTCCGGGATGACAGCGGAGATTCCCCCCAAAGAGCAGTCGAACCGGTTTATTGTCTCCAAACTACAACTACTACTAACGACCGTGCGTGTAGTATTGTCTGCTGAACAGACAGACGGACACAGACAGAGTGAGACAGACAGACAGACGCTCCACAGGTTTGACAGTAGACGCCTCCCACGCCTCGGCGATGGAGAAAGAGCGATTAAACCCCGTGATGCTGATGCGAGAGAAGAGATGCTCCGCTGCCTGTCTGTCTGTCTGTCTCCAACACACACACACACACACACACACACACACACACACACACACACACACACACACACACACACACACACACACACACACACACACACACACACAGATTACGTAGCTCTCTCTCTTTGCTCGTGGGTTGCCCACAGCGTGTAGGTGCAGCAAGCAAAATCATCGGTCGGCTCAATACATCTGCGGCCGAACCGCCAATTAGTGGCAGTGTAATTATGTAAGAAAACACTACTGGGCTGTTCAGTGCCCCCACATGTGAGTAAGATGTTAACTACAGCTGCACGGCGGGTCGCTGATGATTTTTTTTGTAAAGGCCATGTTGCGATTGGCTCGTGGTAAATCAGACTGTCACAACTCGTATTGAATTTTACAGATTTTTGGTAAAAAAACTTTGGTTCCCCTTTTTAAATAAGGACAGCTTTCATAAAGAGTTTACGAGTTGTAATGGTTTCATTAACGGTTAAACGATAACAATTTATTAATGTATTATAGATTAGATGAAGGGCATAACAACAACAAGTTTTGGGTTGCCAGTTTTCGAACTCACCACTTAAAAGGTTTGCAGACGATCTGAACCAAAATCTGTCTAATCAGTTTATTAACAACTTTATTAACAACGTGTACTCTTTCTGTTTGTCAAGAATGCAGTTATAAATGTTTAGTCTGTTGCTCCTCAATCAGCTCATGGGATTCCCATATGGTACCACTTTCTAATAAGACACTCCTTAAATGATAGCTTATCATAATAAGCCATGGTGTCTGCAGAAAGTGAAAAACCCCATGAGGGTTTACTAATGAATTACAATCTCAATTTTACTAAAACAACAACAAATACAACAACAGAATATATTGTAAAGCTGCATTTTTTCACAACCTGGCAACCCTAAATGTGTTATTAACAAGGTGCAAGAGGTACCAGTTATTACTAATAAATAATTAATAAAGGGTTTGAACATCACATCGTAAGTAGAGGATTTTGGTTCCAGATTGTCTGGAGCCCTTTCCTAGAAATATGTGGTCAAATGTTCTAACTAGTCAAAAGGAATTTTTACAGGCAACCCAGAACTTCTCCCTATTCATTTTCTTATAACAAATCTATAACGGATTTGTTAATGATTCATTAAGCATTAATAAGGTCAAGTTAAAACTTGATAACCCTTGCTAAAGGGTGTCTTATTAGAAAGTGATACTCATAGTAAACTCTACCATAGGACACGATCATAGTAGGCTACTGTAATACTTTACTCGGATATAGGCTACAGTTTACGTAGGTTTAAGGGATGATATGAGTCAAGCTTAGATAATCTTCTCCTCCTCTTATGACATTTTCTTCTTCACCCACCTTCTTTTCCCTCCTTCATTCCTGCATGTTCTTTCCATGTCTCCTTTTCATCGTGTCTTGTGCTGCTGTGTATGTATCTAACAGTTCCAGTCTATTTGGGATAGTTTGGTTGTCAGTGGTGTGAAACACAAGTCTAACCATCTATGGTGTATGCAAACAGCAGCCAAGTAATAAAAATAAACCTCTAGTGAAATTCATAAACAGTGGTGTGATAGTGGAGCAATGGCCAAGGAAAGTTTATTTGTACAGCAAATTTCGTACCCATTCAAAATGCTTTGCATGATGCATTCAAACGATATCACAGCACAGGCTTTTTTGCAATTTGTCCTCAGAGAAATCAGAGCCATATTCCACATTTGTATAAAACCACAAAGAAAACATAATGACATGTCATGATCATATTGAAACTAAAGAGGACACCAGTGAAAAATAAGGACAGCTAATAAAGAAATAAACACAAATAAAACATTTTCTGTGCTGAGTTACAGACAGCCCTCATGAAGCTTAACATCTTAGGCGTGGTTTACAGTGGGCTCAGATGAACGGGAACTTGCAGGGGTTGAAACCACAGTTGCATGTTAGACTGGCCTGATTGCGGTATCGAGATGAACACAGGCTCAGCCAAGCTGCAGCTTAACTACACCGAGTGTCTGAGCCGCAGGCGTGTCAGACAACCTCAACATCCTGTAGCACAGGAGGCAGCGTGCCTGATGGCTTACCAGCATCATTGTTACCATCATACATTGTGCCCTGCAATGTTTTAAGCACCGTTCACATTTCCACATCGTTGTACAATTACCAACAATTGTAGATTTAATAGCATGCTTGCATATTTTTTTTTATCATTTTTAGCATAGTGTCATACCGCTGTAAAATTTCCTTTTGACTTTATTTTAGCATTCATGTCTCAATTCAACTCTTGTTATGTGCTATATATTCTATTCATAGCTTTGACTTTTCACTGTCTCATCAATCATTACATGGGCCAACTCACAGATTTATCCACCTTCGTCTTTATTCCAGTTTATTTATCTACTTTATTTTTATATTAAATGGCCACGCCAAAAACAATCTGTCCGGTAGGCTGCACCACTTCCTCCTCTAAAAACCCAGTCTTTTGTTTAATGTAATGTCTGTCTCACTTACCTATGTCATGTGTTCAATCACCTGACAATTGATCACTAATTACACTGAGAGTGGTGTTGTGTACCTTTTTATTAAGCTTGTCATCTTTGACAGGGACGTGATGACTCAGTGCAACACTGACAATAAGTCATGCTCCACCAATGAATCAAATGAAGTGAGAAATCGTTTCCCTGTTAAGTTTCTTCCAGTTTGAAAACTTGCTTGTGATAGGTGACTTCTAATAAGTAATATTGTCCTAAATATTTCTGTATGTGCATCGGACTATAGCACCATTTCCACTGAGCTTCCTGCAGTGACAGTAATCTGTCACATATACAATATTAGCTTACACTTAAACTACGGTTGGAATTGTTCTGACAATACATACAGAATATGATTATATGAATATAATTATTCATATATGACATTTAATTATAGCAGTGTCTTCAAAAAAAATATACACAGTGAAAGATCTGAAACTTAGAAATAAGTAAAATGATCTGAGCTGTATAAATCTGTTCTGTTACTGAACTTTATGATATTAAACCTGAGTTAAACCAAGTCAGCTGTAGGTTCACGTCAGAGCTCAGGAACAGTGACCTCTACAGGTGGTAGAGACCAGGATCAGGCTAAACCACATGGTGCTTCTGAGGACATAGCAATGAAGTTAACTTTGGTTTAAACAATTTATGTTGCATATAAATCCAACCGTATAGGAGGCACTGGAGGGTCGACCATACATTCACACTGTGAGCTTCTTATGTGGTATGTGTCACTCCTGGCGGTGCAAGAGGTGCTCTAGTTTCATCCATGAATTGGTATAGAGTTGCAGTGCATGGAAACGTGGCATTTGTGTCTCTTTTCTCATTTCGGATGCATTTCTGTAATTTTGTAGCTGCAAATAAAAAAAACATGTCTTACTGTCTAAATTGGCATAAGGAAGTTAGATGGTCCACCACTTTGGCCCAGACTGAAATATCCCAACAATTCTTAAATGAATTGCCTTTGAAATTTTCCACAGACATTCATAGTCCCCATAAAAACCCTAATGACTTTGTTGATGCCCTGATTTTTCATCAGTTTGGTGTACTAGCATGGCTGTGGGTGACAGGTGAGGAGCAAATCACTTCATATTCAGCTTATTTTAACCATTCTGCCCAGGTGCTGCACTGCTGCGGCCTACAGTAATACTATGAAGCCTGTTGGGTGTATTTCACAAAGGCTGGTCCATATAGATTTCAAGCTGGGCACTCACAGTGGTATCACACACCAAAAATAGCTCAAATCAAGAAAAGAACTTGTAAAATGTTGTATTTAATAATATTTAATAAACCCGCAAAGTTACAGATCAGGAAGACAGAATGATAATAGTCCCATTGATGGAGTGTGGATGATACATGCTGGTGAAAACACTAAGAAATCAATGTCTTTCTGAAGGTTACCCATTGAACCTGAGTTGGCATCTCCCTCTTGAGAAACCAGATGGCCTCAAAGCTTTTCCCTCCACTACCATTCTGTAGGTTTCTACTCGTCTCCCCACTCAGAGCCCGAGTCCCTGCCAAAGTCTGTTGCTAAGTTTTCTGCCGGTGAATCATCATCCACCATCCACACCCACAGACACAAAGAGTATTTTGCTCCTATGTGTGAAACTCTATTCATCGTTAAAGACTCATTCTTCCACAGAGAGATCAGGGCACAGGATCAGCTGTAGAGGTCGCTCACAACCTTTTAGTCGATGATATCATGAAATAATGACACGTGGTTTCACTGGATGGTCATTGGATCACCAGGTTAATTATCAGAGACTGAAAACCTACTCAGTAATTAACCACAGAACAAGCACAAATTACAGAGGATCATATCAATAGACATATTTTTTATCACTGTAGATACATTCTCTGTCATATAGACGATCTGCAGAATGACTGAGCTAAAGAGCAGCAGGTGTTCAATGACTTACTCAAAGGCCATTTCAGTTGGTGTAATCCATATTTATGGTTTTAGCATTTAAACAAATGCTGGCTAAAGACGCAGACAAACATTCATGTAATCGTGCATTCAACATCCCTCCATCATAGAGCCTGAACCAAAAGACAAACAAAAACTTAAATCACTTCCAGGGGGAAAATCCTTCATCAATTAAAGGGACAGATGAAGGGCAGGGCCGAAAGCACATAACGCTCTGATAAGAGGGATGTTCTCCACAACTCCCTTTTAATCTCAGTTTCACAGAGTTAAACTCTGCGTTTTAGCATCTTAAATAAACACAGTTCTTGTCATGTCAAAGTAGTATTTTGTCATTTGCATGAAGATACAATGCATGTTATGTGTTCAGTTGCTCACAGTATCACTGGTGCTTCACCGTGCTGTCAATCAGATGCTAGGGAGCGGAGCCATTATGGACCCATGTCATTCATCAATAGCTACGGGGGACAAGCCAGGCTCATTACTGTCTGTGTTGGTGAGCCACAGGCTCAGTATGATGCAGTGGCAGTGCAGCAGCCCACAGGCACAATTACAGGACCCGATGGATTCCAGACTAATAGCAATGTAATAGCATCGACTTTTACTCAGACTAGTGTATGTAGAAATCTGTAATCTTCCCTTGGTCTGCGTGAGTGTTCAAATCACACAGCAGGACATTTTATACTGACCATTGATGCGTAGTGGTGTTTATACAGTTGTAACTGGTGGTAACTGGGGAGAGGGTTCACTGATTTTTGCTTTTGTTGTTGTTCATCAAATCTTGAGAGACTACATAAAATTGAACAAATATGAATTGTTTGTGTTACTCTGTTGTAATGATTTCTGTCGTCCTTCAGTTTTGAATTTGACCACGAACAAACAAAAGACAAGAGACCATAGAGAAGACACAAAGAGCCAAAACAGAAAGAGACAAATGCAGAGGTGGTACATGGTTTGAATGAGGTCAAAAGTCTTTATAATCAGATACAAAGTTCCCCCACAGTGATTGATCATTGTTGAATATATAGATCTAAAATAAACATAGCGCACACGTGAAACACACACTTTGATCTAGTGATTCACAGTTTTTTGGTTTTTTTTTTGTGAGACATTTGCCACAGTCCTGTCAGATAAACTTAAGTACCCCTTCATCAACACTGGCCATCATGTTCCAAAAGTGTTCATTTAAATGATTGAATATTTTAAACTGGATATGATTTGATGGCTATTTACAATATGTTTTTCATACAACTGAACAGTCAGCGTTAGGCTGATTTCCATTCACTTTTATCTCTCAATTCTAACCATTTATCGTTTGAGCTAAAGCAGACAATTTTTTCACACCGTCTTACTTGTAACAAGGTTGTTCTGGTATTAACACTGACTCAATAAGTTGATATATATATATATATATATATATATATATATATATATTTTTTATGAAATCATAATTACTTTTTTTTTTCTCAAATCCATCCATTGAGGTTCTCCATGATCTTTCCATCTTTCCCCACAGTGAACTGTAGAAATACCCCCTGTTGAGAGTCACTGATCAAAAAATGTATTTACTGTGCAATGACTCAGTATCAATATCTTTTGTGGAAAAGAAAGATTGAACATAAGCTCTGACAGAAAGAGCCTCTAATAGATCTGATACAGATCCAACAGTTGGCTGAAAGAGTTTCCCTCTACACCGCAGGCCATACACACGTTGGTCTATACATTTTGCAGTACTCAGTGATACTGTATGTCTCAAAGACACTGTCATACATTTGTTTTTTAGGTCAGAAAGGGCAGGGGTGCCAGTAAACCAATATCATTCATCTCACTGTCTGCTGCACCGCTCTGGATCGTTATGGTGGGCTCATTTTCTCAGACACGCTCTGACATCATAGATCATTTTGACGATAAAGAATGAATGAAAGGTTTGTCGCTGTAAATCATTGAACAGCAGTCAAACACAGACGAAAAGTAGTAGATTAGCACATCCTCGTCATGTTTGATGCACAGCCTAGAAAGAGGTATACGTCAAGCAAATGCAGTTTCTGTCATCAGTGGTGTCAATCAATAATGAGTAATCCATAATAACATACTGCTCACAATGAGTCCACTGAACAAAAAATGTAATAATTGAAAACTCTACTTTAGTTTTATTTAAAAACAGGAGGAAAATGACTTTGAGCAGCAGAAAATGACCCTTTTACTTTTTTCAAGTTGTACTTCTCCGTTGAATTCTTTCTAAATGACTGAGTGAATCACCGTCAGCCTCAGTGAGTCATCGTTGAGGAAGATTACATGAGTCATGGTAGTTGTATCTTAAAATCTGTTTTGGGGTGTTTTGATAGACGTTGCCTGAAAGAAGGCTTTGCCATCCTTTGTACATCTGTTGTACAGTGCTGACTAATGTGTTGAAATCTTGGTGCTGTCAGGACATTACAGCGTGTGCATGAAAAGAGGAAGACACAGTCTGGTGCTGCACAGTGACCAGTGAGGCATAAAGACGGAGGCTTATATGGATAAAGACACATCAAAATCTCAGTGTGGCTGTGCAGCTCTGCACCACTGCTGTCACCGGTGGCCACGCGGTAATTGCCATGTTTGTTCCTCTTTTTCTCTTTCTTTTTCTATGCATGCATGCGTGTGTGTGTGTGTGTGTGTGTGTGTGTGTGTGTGTGTGTGTGTGTGTGTGTGTGTGCGCGAGTGCGAGTGAGTGAGTGAGTGCACGTGTGTGTGGGAGTGTGCATCGTGTGCATCCAAACCAGACTGGTGCTGATGACATAAAAGCATAGGACCTTACAGTGAAACTTCCAGTCCAGCCTCATTAAAGACGGACTGACTGAGATCTAAAGCTGGACAGAGACTGAGGGACTGAAAACTGAAAATCACACTGATAATAAAACAAATGATGAACCTATTTAATTGAAATAAGAATAAGGATTTTCACCACCAGCAGCACTGCTACTAATGACATTAACAATGATGCCACAATGTCACGCATGAAGCACCAAACTGCCATTATCATTTCGATGAAGTATTCATAGCAAGTTCAGGTGTCAAGTGTTTCATGTGAATTGATGTTGTGTTATGTGGTGCCACCTACTGTAAGACGGATGCTACAGCTGTTTGAACCCACTCACCTGGATGGGAGCAGAACCAGAGATATTAAAATCCATGGATCACTCAGACACATAAAGCTGTGACTCTAACTGCATCTGAATTGTCTTCGAATTCACACTGTCAGCTGATTCATGTTTGTCTCAAGAGCACATTTCAGACGGGACGAGTCGAGTGCATTTCAAAGGACATTAGTCTCCCTTCAACTGGTTAATATGCTTGTCTTTATCATTTTCTTTTTCTGGTTCCAGGTGTATTTGTGTAGACAGATCGACACTGGGAATATCAGGGTGATGAATCCATCACATATTTAGAGGTTGTTGTTTCTTTCTCTTTGCTTTATCTTTTGCTAATTAGTATCAATTGTCAAAATTGAAAAGCAACCACCCCCCCCCAAAAAAAAACAAAAAAAAACCAACAACAACAAGAAAACATATTTTCTTTTCTCTTTTGGTGACGCATCCATCCCAATAATGGCTCGCAGACTCTCACTCTCACTGCATTTGCCTGGACATTGTCCATGCTTTGAATCATCAGACACTTGGCAGACCGTGGAGGAGCGATGACTGTTTGTCAGTGAGTTAGTCACTCCTTTGGGCGTTGGTAGATATTCCATTGCGAAGGTGGGTGCAGCCGCAAGAGGTGAAAAGGTGATCATCTGTTTGTATCAAAGGTGTCTAAGGGCACCGTGGAGTGCCTGACTGTGGTTACCATGCAAAGGATGATTGCTGATTTCAGGTTATTACCAGTTCAGCATGTATTTGTTGACATTTGATATTTATATATAATACCCAGATATTTCACAGCAAATATTTTACACTTTGTCTTACATATGTTTAAATTTATTACACTTTATTTAATTAAACATTATGTATTTTATATAATACTTTTTGTTAACTTAATGTTGAATTTTTCCCCATAATAATTCTACATTGGTTTCAGTCTTTTTCTTAATAACTGTGTAACTGGAAAAAATTAAAATAATAATTAGGTTCATATTTGTTATATTTCGTCCACCTACATCTACTGTATGTGTTATATTATTACATTACTTTATGATGTTATAGTTTTTCCCTCTCAGATGACGAAATACAGTAGCTGTGCAGATGAGGAGGTAACTTTGTTTTCTACTATTGTTCACCGCTTCACAAGCTTCAGTTCTGTACCCTTCGTTTACAGAAATGCTTAGAGGATAATTCATTTCTGCTTTCCTCAGTTGTTACTTCCTTGTTCCCCATAGGTATGTATTCCTCTGCTGTACGAATCTACTTCTGCACCAGTACAAAACGGTAAGTACGTCATCAGTATCTGAATCAAAATGACACTATAAATCATGAGCTGTGGTCATTTTTGTAATTTTGAACTGTACATGGATAAATTAACCTTTACTTAATTTAGAAGTCAGTAATGCCAGCTCTACATTCCTCTTACTTAATGAGTCATAGAGGAAACATGGGATGGTGTGATTAGTTTCACCCACTATAGCCTACAATCGTTTTTAGGGAGTGACCCCTGTGACTATGACTAAGGTAATTATACTGGTGAGATGATATCTTACATATCAACCCTTACCTTACGCAATACCTCTTGGGATCACTTCAGTTTTTTTAGTCTCCCACCCAGCAATAGTTTCAGACATTCTGGTTTTACAGGTGAAAATCTCGCACAATTTTATTGTTACAGCTCCCTTGGATAGGCCTGACCTTTCCCACGTGGATGTTCTCACGGCCTTGAGAGATTTTGTCGGCTTTGTGTATAGGATGCTTTGGCTTTTATGGCTTCAACCCACTTTTCCTTTTGAGGTCAAACTAAAATCTGTCTGTGTCTTGCACAAGTCTGACATTTATTTCATGATGCATTACTTTTTCTTGCAACATATGAAATGCCTGCCTGCACAGAGAAGTCGTCACTAGATGGCACCATAAGACACTAAAACAGCAGACGGTGTCACACATCTGACTAAAGTCCCTCTGTATACGTAGACTAAACATAGATGCGGCTTGTTTTGTCACATGGAATTGCCATAAATTGTTAGGTAAAGATAGTCGAAGAAAAGTTCTCAAAACAGTAAAAGATAAAGACAGAAAATATTCAGCATATGTGATATGAAAGTGGGGGATGGGGTGATAAACATGCAATATTTCTTTAAGAGATCTTGGAAGATATGAGTGAATTGTGCAGCTGTGATATCATCCTGACATGACAGATTGTTGTCCATGATCACAGCGAGATTATCAGCAGTCCAAGCAGGTGCTGTGGTCAGTGAGTCCGCTGTAGCTGGCAGGAATTCAACAAGAAATGGCACCTCAGGAAGACGTCCATACATCTAAATGAGGGTTGGTGAAGGGCAGATATAATTTATACGTTAAGATGGGAGTGTGACCAAAAAGATGAGAAATTATACGATGTGATGAGACAAATTAAACATGGAAGAGAGAGAAAATGGGAGAGGAAGCTGTACCATGAATGCAGAAATCTAACAGGGAGTAAAGATGGATGAATCCTCAGGTCAGCAAGTGTGTAAATGTGCTAATTCACAGCTTGACTAGGCAATGACAACTGTGGGGAAAACTATTATGGTGACATTACCCTTATTAGAAAGTCATGACTATATTGACTGACATCCCAAACTGTATCTCAGTTCTTCTTTATCCACTTCAAATTGGTGCCACCGGTAACATATTTAAAATAATATTATAGGACTACTGCAAATATGTTAACTTTGTACCTTGGCCTAACAAAAACCAAACGAATAAATCAAATCCAACAAAAACTAAAAAAAATTAAACATACAGTTTGGCTTTGTCCAAACTATTCTACATTTGGGGAATTAAGTATCAATTTAATGATTATCATAAAAAAGCATGCTTGCCTGTGAGGAAATTAGCTGAATTCTCAAAATGATAGCTGTTACATAACACTACATTTGAATGAAAGCATTGACAGTCGTACCATGCCCAATGAGATGACGGCTGGTAACAAGAAGACATCTTTGTAGAGAGGGAACTCCTCGATAGGAAGTGAGAGTGAGATTGGAATTCATGATGAAGCTAACTGTGTTTAGTCCTTCCTCAGTGACAACAGTCATACAGTACATCTGATACACGCCTTTCAGGGGTCATATCAGATGTATGGCACATGCTGGTAGCAATTTATTTCATCCATTGAAATCCAAGCACAAAACCAACAGAACCTGTAAAACCTCTGAGTGACTCACCTGAAAAACCCACCTGGAAAAACAGGGACTGCTGAAGATCAGATTGAACTCTCGGCTGTGTTTAGTCTCATGTGATTTGTTCTGTCTTGCTCGACTTAAAAGTGCTAAATAAGGTTTTTAACTCCAGTTTTTATTGGTTTCGATGGATCTTACATGACATCTTACCTCTGTGTTAAAGGAGTTGATAGAGGCTAAAACAGAACAAAAAGTAAAGCGATAATAGAATTTGTAAAATGGGCAGATAGACAACAGAATTAAAGCTAATGGTGCTTGGCCATATGAATTTTATAAAGTGATGTTAATATTGTATTTAAAGCTTGATGCTCTGCACCAAGTGGCCAAAAACTCAATCAATGCTGGTTTTAAAAGAATGCTGTTAGCATACAGATATATATAACCTCGGCTGTTATTAGCTGTTAAAAAAGTTCTGATAAACCTGATAAGAGTTGGTGGAGACCAAAATCAGAGCTAGCAGAAGAGATTTACATTCATCAAGTTGCCAGAACTTTACATAAAAGCTAATAGTAGCTATTCTATATCTGCTGGATATGTAAGGTATGTGTGTGCTAACACGTTAGCCAGAATAACATTTTAAGGTGATACTGTATCAGTGTTTCCGATTGTTCAGCCACCCTCAGGTGGCCAAAAACTGTTGTTTGCATGTAGATTTTTTCTAAATTTAAATTAATTCTCAGCTGTTTTCGTCCTAAGATAGAGAAAGAGTTACTGTACATATACCTTCATTTGTCTTCGAAGGTTATCACCAGGTTATAAGATATTGGGTTCATTAAAGTTGATGGATAAACCATTCAAAATGAGAAAAACTTTCTGTTCACATAAAGGAGACTGCAGCCTTTTCTGTTTTCCTCTCACTGAGCAACTAGTGTTTCCTCAGGGTTTGCTTTTGCCATTAACTTACTCAAAGTGAAAGGAAAAAAAAACAACAACAACTTTGCCTCAAATAAGCCGTTTGGTAAACAAAATTCTCCACTCAAATACAGTCTGTGCCTCAGCTCAAGAGGCTCCAGCACAATCTGGGCACTCAGTGACTAATAATCCATATGTATCAGCTGTCTGGACGGCTGATAAGAGGACACAGCAGATTGTCTTGAGTCATGAAGTATTCGCTCGCACACTGTGACTATCAAATATGTTTTTCTTTCTCGGTCCGCAATCATAGGTTCAAAGGGAAGTCGTGGAGTTTGAGAGGGAACGGGACCAGCTTGATGGATGGTTGACTGTGCAGTATATACAGCTGGGAATCCACTGCTGTTTTCGGTGTATCCCAGCAACTTGGATCAAGAGGACAACCTCGAGGTCTTAATTAGTTAAGGATGTCTTCTTCAAAACATTTCCATTAGAGATGAGAGACAAAGACAAAGAAGGAGTGGATAGTAGGAGGAATACTGAGGATTCAAGTTGGTGTTTTGGGATGCGTCCATCTCTGAAAATTCCTTGAAATTTCCAGAGCAGCTTACATGTGAAGAATCCACCGGCTTGAAGATTTGCAAGGGAAAACCGTCCAACTATTTCCTTCGTTGACCAATTGAATTACCCTCACCTGGAGTTTTGTTTTACTGCCAAGGGCTTCACATGGCTCACTCACAAATTTCATCATGACAGTGCATTCATCAGATGTCCATTAAGAACCTTGGCAACCTGTTGCGGGTCATTTATCTTTTGATTTCTTGCTGTGAAATTGACAAGACACTTGGTTACAGTTACAGTTAGGATTACGATTGAAACCAAATGAAACCTTCTTTAAGATCCGTAAGTGTGTTGTTCCTACCATCACACACACATGCACACATACATGCACACATTTTGCTGTGGAACTGGATCTGTGCAGTGCGAGAGGAAGGCCTGTGTAGTTCTGTGCCATGGATCTGTGGTTTCCAATACAAATCTCTGGCAGGGAAAGAGGCATTTTCACTTTGGCCTGCTGCTACACAGCATCAGTCACTGTTTCATAACAACATGCTTCACTTGTTTTCTCAACATTACCCAACAACAGCAAAACCAGGACCTAAGGCGAGACATATCAAATTCACAATCTGTGTGATGTAAAGCTATTACAAACACTGCAGGAGCTGTTATTTAATCTAAACCGTAATGATTTAATTTACAGTGTTAATTGCTGAACATCACATCTGAGTTTTGAATTGTTGCCATAAACCCCTTTAGGTTAACACACTACACAGAACATCTGCTTTGGTCCCAGCACGTATACATTTACGTCGAAGGATGAGGTGCGACAGCCACTGACACCCAGTTTATGATATCATGCAAAAGTGTGAGTGGACGCGTTTGTCTGTGTGTGTCTGTGTGTGTGTGTGTGTGTTTATGTGTGTGTGTGTGTGTGCGCGTGTGTGTGCGCGTGTGTTCTGGTGTTGCTGTTGGAGGGGATCCAGACATGCAGATGGCCCTGGTTTGTGTTTGCACTGAATGGCTGCAAGCCTCTTGCCTCCCTAGTGACCATGACAAATCATGTACGCACACACGCGCACACATGCACACACAGACTTTTTCAAGGGTCAGGTCAGAAAACTTATTCTTCCAAAGTACCTATATGCTGCTTTGATGATGCAAATAATTCTTTCACAGACCTGAGTTAATCTTCTGGATAATTTGAGTGATGAGACATGAAAATTAAAAAATACATTTCACAGTCTCTGCTCCTCGTAAACCATAAAGTCAGTGCAGATACCGTGTTGGTACTTTGTTTATAACTACAATACAAACATGTCAGACTGTGTTGTTTTGTATCTGGGAGAGCCCACAGTGTCATATGAGTTGTGACGTCTTTCAGGTGTGTCCTGAACACACACATAACACACACACACATAAAGATGGTGTTCTATTTCAATGAAAAGTTTAATTAGAAGGTAACGAGTAGACGTGGGTGTAGGAGGTGTACCTGCTTTCACCTGTACACACTCACTGGCTGGCGGCCACTACTATAGCAACAACAACAACAACACCACACCAGGAAAACCTTTCAGACTTCCTGGGAGATCCTCTGGTATGCAAGCTCAAGTCTGGGCTAATGTTTATCGACTCAGGAATGTTGCCTGGGCGACCGGAGGCCGTGAAGAGGGAAACCCCTTATCTGCTGACGTTGTCGTTCAAACATTGTCATGGTTCAAAGGCCGCTTGGGTAGAAACGAAAAAAAAAGACACACAGAAGCACACCTTAAAGGTTGGTCTATATACAGTATGTGTGTCACCATGGAGATACTGTTTGGGTGGAGCATGTGCTCCACGTTGCACGGCTTGAGATAGAGAAAAGAGGAAAAGGGCATCCCTTGGCTTTGAGTCAGAGCTGGTACACTTACACTTTCAAGCAGGAACGCCAAAGACGTAGTTTCATGAATGAGCTGCAAACCATAGGCTTGTTTATGTTTATGAAAGACAGGGAGGGTTGGATTTTAAAACCTCGCTCAGAATGTGGAATGTGATTGCGACACAGTTTTCTCTCCACTGTGTTGTAAGTGTTGTGTAGTGCTTAGTGAATCCATGACTTAAGATCTGGCCTATGCTTTAAAATTGGGATTTGGAGTATAATACAAGGGAATTACTTTCAAGCCTTTATAGGCTTACACGAAATGCAACTCAGAAAACATTTTGCATTATGATTTTTCTAAGGACTTCATGACATGTGAGGTAATCTGGAATGCTATTAAATAGTGGGGTATCATGTCTTCTGTGTATAAATCTTTTTCATGTTACACCACAATGCAGACATATAGTTTCCCCTACCCCTTACATAAATAGATACGAGTGTTGGTGTATGTCAATATTTAATCTTTATGGACAGGTACTGTGGAGTGAAATAACAAAAGTTACCAGATACAACAAGAAGCCTGTGACAGGAGAGCTGCATGCTTCATTTCCATACTGCAGAGAGCAATGGGTGATGAGAAACTGAAAACCCCGGTGGCTTGAAATCAAAATACATGAAATCTCTGTCTATATTCACACATGCCAGCTAACAACACAACCTGCACAGATGGTGCAGATTGTGTCGTGTGCTCTGATGGCACTTCAGTCAGTATACGCTCAAAAAATAAAAAATGAAATCACAAATATCTTTGTGCTCAGTTGACCATGTTTTCCCCCGATGGCTCACAGACTGGGAAGGTTCCCTCGCTTGGAAAGCCAAGGAAACAATGCTTGTCGGTTGGTGGGAATCTCAATAAATATGCTCATTCATGTGATTCAATTTTCTACATCTGAGAAATTCGCTCACATCTATCATTCAGGAGATTTGCGGACAACAGTGCAACAAAGCCACATTTTTGATCTGAGGATAAATTGGCCAAATTAGTATGATGTGAGCATTGCTGTGCCTCAGATCAGTATCAAAACTGTTTTCAATTCAGCATGCTGATTCATGCACATGTAATTAAACACAAAACAACGATTTAGCTGTATTCCTCCCTCAATATCTGTCAGAAAACGTCTGCTCTGCCTCTACTAAAATCTCTGGCTTTACTTTTGCCAAGAGATCCCTTGTTCTCCTCTTGATCCCTGATTTGCTTTAAACGACTGCTCTGATCTCCATTGTCTTATAAAATAATGATAATAAAAAAATGTAATGCTTGTGTTTCACTGCGTAACATCATCTTACCTCCTCATACCTGCCAAATGGAGCATTAGACAGGCACCATACACCGCTGTGTGCTCATTAAAAAGCACTATCTCTGCCAGGATTAATAATTTAATGCTCTGTTCTCAAATTCAATCAAATCTTATATCAACTGGACTCAGTCAGACTCAGTGAGTGAACTTACATCAGCCTGCAGTCTTAGAATAAAAGAAGAAAAGAAGCTTAGAGGCACTTGAACTCATTGTTTGGCGTTTTCATTGTCAAAACATATTTCTGCTATCAGTGAATCAAAAATGAATTCCTGCTCAATCAGACAAAAAGGCCTGTTTTGTGTTTGCCATGATGTCACAACAGTAGACTGAACATTTTGTTGATGGCTCACGCTGGTGAGTCTTTCATGTCGTGTTTGTTGGAGCTCCTCTCTACACGTCTTAGTTAGTTTTACTGCACTGCTTAAATCCCTAAACCCCGCAGAACGCCACACCAACACGGACAGAGTAGCGGATTAACACAACTGCAGGGGTGAGACATTTTGCAGAGTGTGAACTGTGAGTCATCCAGCTCTGAAGATAAACTTCATGTTTATTCACTGATGTGATCTTTGATTTGCATGAGGCAGTTGTGATGATTTGACTGTCTGTCTTGATTTATTTTTGCTTTTCCACTTCTACTCTCTTATTTGTAAAACACACACACTCTGATGTTTCCTGTATTGTTTCCCTGAAGGGATGTGTAAACATTTACTCATGAATCATTAGTGATGATAAACCTAAGCTAAGCTAAACCATTGATCAATATTACACCATGTCTTCCTATGGAGTCCTCAGGAAGATACCCTGTTGGACAGCCAAATACATCAAGTGACCTTTCCTTTGATAAACAACATTTGAGGATGCCAAGGCACTTAATCAATTTGGATAATGTTAATATATGCGTTGAAATATTGATTAGGGATGATCTACCTCCTGTGAGGAGAAGCTCGTTAAAAAACATAATCCTCTGAGCATCCAGCCATCAGAAAAAGATCAGACGGGGTGTTTATGCTGAGGTTGACCTGCTGAATTAAAGATCAACAAAAAATCAAATTTACCCTTAAATGAGCATCAATGATTTATGCCTAAGTCCTACATTTAAAAACAAATATTTTTTAAATTAACATGATCATAGCTCAGAAGTGTGGGTATTTGACGGCTATGACTGAAAATGTGGTGCATCATCTACTTTTTGTTGTAAACCCGATGACTCGTATCACCAGGTTTATGAGTGACAATGCTTTTCTACAGCTGACAAAACCTAGATTATCAAGATCGCTTTATTGTCATTTCAGGTTGGGGAAATGAACAAACAAACAGACGGAAGAAGCCATTATATTTTATACAGTGTGTCCTGATGAAGATATAAAACTCAGCAGTCTTTAAGCCCTGAGGAGGATTTGATGCCTCCACACCAGCTCCTTGATGGCAGCAGTAAACAGGCTGCTCCCTGGAGAGTAATGTTCTGTTTTTAGTGCTAGTTTAGCTCAGGGAAGAGCGGCTTGATCATGGTCCTGCCTGCAGTTGAAACATGAATGGCAAAGTGTGCTATAAAAGATGTCCTTTAGGTTGTGAGTTATTGTGACGCCGCTCTGTTCGAACAGGTCGAGCTGGTTCCTCAAAGAAGCGGTGGACAATGAAACCTGGGAACACAAGCAGAATTCTCTTCTATAACACCCACACCCTTTAGTAACACACACGCAACTTCACATGTGTGTGTGCGCATGCAGGAGGTGTTTTACATGATGACAGTGAGGGAATCCTGTACTGTGGCTCTGAGGACAACCCTTTTCTATTGTTTAATTAACATTAAAGTTGACGACTTGCCTGCTTTAATGTTTTATGCTTGATTTCAAATGACGCATGTTTCTGGTTGAGCATTGAAATTCCAATCATTGACTCACCAGCCAAGAATTAGATGAGAATTGACAGCATTTCTCACGTCTGTGTGCGTGGCCTGAAGCTTGATCAAAGGGGCAATTAGCTTAGCTTAGCATGAAGACTGGAAGCAGGGGGAAAATAGCTAGCCTGGCTCCATCCAAAGTTTAAAGAGGTGCTGGTAGGTACCAGCAGCTGTAAAGCTCAATAATTATCATCTTGTTTGTTTAAACTGCACACAAATACAGATGAAAAACATTTCAAGTTATGTGCTATAACTTTTCTTAGCAGAGAACAGTTGGTTGAAGTGACTTCTTGGAATCCTGTGATCAAGAGGTACTTACAGCATGTAACTCCCCCTAAAAAGAATTATTGTTTTTACATCACTATTTGATTACAAATCTACTTTAAAACTTTATTGATGCAGGTAGGTTGACTCTTAAACTTAAAGACAGGCTGGCTGTTTCCCCTTGCTTCCAGTCTTTATGCTAAGCTAAGGTAACCAACCTGTAGCTCAATAGAATTGTGAAGTAGGTGCCAAGTGTTTTTGTTTTTCATCATTCTGTATTAGATAATGTAACAACATGGCGGACAGGTGCCAACCAGAGAAGATTCAAAATGATTCTTTGTTGAATTTGTGAACAAAATATGATGCTGTAAGAATCCAAAATTAAGATAGAAGCCAAAAATGAATGAATTTGCTGTATCATCAGTTTTCTCAACATGTTAACTTTTAGCTTCCACCTGTCATTAGCGGTGCATGTCACACAACTGTAAGCTTGGCCATTGGATGTTTGGACATCTTGTGATAAGGTTCAATGATTTTTGGGAGACAGATTAAAAAATTAATTAAAACAATGAATCCTACACTTTCAGTAATGCAACTTGATAGCATCTTTTATTAAACCCCCCTTTCCTGGTAAACACCCACCTTCACGCTCCCAGTTTGTAAGATTTCAGTTTAAAATTTGTAGTCACCAACACTAAACTGAGATACTCAGACTCTACAGAAGATGTTATTCATTTATTTCCACAGTGCTGTTTTTGCTTCACTAGAGAGAAGACGAGTCAGTCTTCTCACGATGAGTTAATTGACTTTGACGTGTAAAATGGAGGAGTGCCCCTTTAATGTAGACTGAAATGAACTTCAGCTTCACACACCTTGACCTAACTTTGCCTCTTTACTGACCCCACTCATGTTCTCTCTCCGTGCTTCTAGTGTTACACGACTGATCTAACATTATGGCGGATGCTCTGCTGGCCTCAAGTCACAGATGACTGACAATTACAGCTCTCATTGTGTTTCCTACAGTTTTTGTACTGTATCTCCCCCTGGCCTTGTCCTCTCTATCCCAGCTTCCCAGCCGCCTTCTGTCCCCTTAATCAAAGCAGAGGGAGATTTAGAGAGGAGGTAAACACTCTGGTTTTATGATTGGGCCCCTTCTTACAGCGTGGCCTGTGTAATTGAAAAGCCCTCGGAGACTATTTTAAGACACTAGTGGGAACAGACTCCCATGTGTGTGCTATGGCTGGGAATGGGGCTCTCTCTTTTTCTCTTGCGTTCACTGATTGCTAAACAAGTATGGTGTCTTTAGGTTTTTCTCTTCTATGATTACTGTATTGTATTGAATATACAGAAAATCAAACAAAAAGCTTAAAACAAATATCTGCTGCCCCACCAAGGCTGTGATCTGTCACTCACAAACAACAATGGGAAATTTCACAATCAAGAGAAGAAAAGAAGCTGCAGTGTCACAACTGGCTGTATGTTTTCCAACAGGTTTTAGCTCAGACCATCTGTTCTTCACACTGCTCCACAAACCCAGACCACCAACATCCCACAAACCAAAATTAACGTTGTTTCACTGTGAGTAAAAAGTTTAAACAAACAGAAATATCAGCAGTCAGCGTCTTCCCTCTACCCCTGCGTCGGCCATAATAGAGTCTTTGTTCAGTTGAAATTATAAACTCTTATTTTGGGCCTTGTATGCATGTGTCAACTGGTACTGTGTGCGTCATAATGATAACTGCTTTGTGCCTGAGATTTAAACTTAGAACATGTGTAAAGACGAGCAGTACGGCAGGAGATTTCAGATACACACTGTCAAATAAATCAAGCTTATTTTTTAAATACATCAGACTTCAACAGGACACGGGGACATCCTTTTAAAAAACTCATTATATTGTCAAATTACTCTTCAACAAGGTGAAATAGCCTAGTCTAACTGCGTGTCGTGACAGATTTATGGTCTACACGAACTTCCTAACCTGAAATGCCCTGAACTCATTACACTGTATAATGAAGGTGGGGAAATAGGATTCCAGATGCAGCATGAGTTGGCACAGTTGAGACAAACGTATTCCCAAGTCACTGAAAACAGCACTGACTTCACTTGTCTGTCTGTGAATCACACAGAAAGGAAGCACCTGCTGGTATATTATTAAACTTTCCCCAGGTTTTTTTTAATAATAAATGAGAGTATAAGAGTTTATGAGGGTGGCTCCTTTGAGGCATTACTGAGGCACAGTGGTGCTTTTGCTAACAGACTCACAATGACAATGCTAACATGCTGATGCTAAGCAGGTACCATGTTTACCATGCTCACCATCTTGGTTTAGTGCGATAGCATGCTAATATTTGTTCACTGGCACCAAATGCAAAGTACATGGGGCTGATAGGAAAGTCATTTTTGTGGGTAGTGGCTCATGAATGAACATATTAGACACAATACAAATGAGACCTGATGGAGACATTAGTTTAATGGGGCTATTTGTAAGTTTTCTCTGCCGCTAAATGTGGTTTCATGCTTGACAAGAACTTCAGCCATTGTTATCTTTGTGATATAAGAGGTTATGAGCAGTGCTACGTGTTCAGGAGAGATTGAATGCTACAGTGAGGTGCTATGGGAAAGTGACGAGACAGGGTGATATGGTCCATGGCTGGCTGGTGAGCGTGCTAACTTCAGTAGAAGAAAAGATGTGATAGAAACAAGAGTTAATATTGATGTTCCTTTCCACCACTGGAGACAGCTCTTGAAGTTTGATGTGGAGCTTGCAAAATTTCCTTGAGACTAGTAAGTAAACAGCTTTTAATGCTAACATTAATTTTAAATTAATAACCAGTTATTACAATTCAAGGAAACATACCAACATACCAGCCAATAGTTGTTGAGCTATTTCTGCCTGAAACAAAGTGGTGAACCAGTTGAAACAACAGTGTGTGGGGCTGAAAAAATATCTTGAAAAAACTACATAATGCAAAAGAAAGAAAGGAGTGAAGGAACATTATCATTCACAACTCCCTTTTCCCGAAGCCCACTTCTGTCCAAGACCAAAAATCATAATTTTTTCTTGTACGACATTTGTGATATTGACATATTGATGGTTCACTTTTAAATGATACTGACGTAGTTTGAGAGGGAAACCTAAAACTCTACATCTTCACTACTAAATGCACAGTCACATGAAAAAAACCTTCCATGGCACTTGTGGTAAAAAGATCTTTTTTATATATAGAAATATTGCCCCATAAAGCCATTTAAGTAACATGAAGGCATAGTCCCCCAACTCCAACAAATAGGCTTGTTACCACATGAAAGACCTGCTCTGCTCTAATTCCATTCGCCATTATAGCCTAACATGCATTAAGTCCCAGCTTTACTTGGTACTCCTCAGACAGAGGTTGTGTTTATCAGTGTTTCCCCATACACTGATATTTGATAATGTTGGATTACCAGGAAAAACAGAAGAGAACAAGAACTCCAAACAGCAGCAAAACAGAAAGTGCACAGATGTATAGTCATTTGAAGAAAGTTACAACAAATAAACATGCAGCAGGTTGAAGAAGTGGTCTATTACCAAGCAGGAATGTTATTTTATTATCAAGTGCAAATAATGTACTCCAGCTGTTTCCCCCTGTTTGTAGTCTTTATGCTAAGCTAAGCTAACTAACTGGCTGTATATTTATTGAGGTGAGAGAGTTATCAGTCTTATAACTCTCGGCAAGAAAGCGAATAAGTGTATTTCCCAAAATTCTGAACTATTCTTTTGATCATCTGGTGTAGTCTGTTGAAACAGTGAAAAGCTGCTAACCATCAGCACTCGACGTCACCTCTGCATGAAGTACAGTATCTCATCAAAACTATCCAATATTTAAAATAAATGAAACAGCAGCAAGCAGCAGCTGAAATGTGCCAGTGAAAGCCGTGCAAAGGAGCTCTGCCATGAGCAACACAGCAAGTGTGTTTCCAGATTTCAAAGTTAGCCACAATCATTACATTTGATTCCAGAAAAAGATCAAAGAGAGTAGAAGGGAACCCGCACACTGCAGACATCAGGAAAAGCTCCTCACCAGAGGTCTACAAAAATAGATGCTTTTTTACATTCTACCCTGCTTAAAAATCACTGCACGTTTCCATTGCTGGAGCTTCCAGAGTGCACTATATCATATACAGTGAAAGACGACAGAGAGTGAGAGATTTTTCCACTTTTGTTACACGCAGTAAATGATTAACAAAATTAAAGAATGACTTGTTTTATGTGTGTCCCCTGTGGCAACGACCAGCATCGCCACACAGTCTCTGCACAATAAAATGCAGAGGCAGTAAGTCACTTGACAGAAGCTCTGGTCACATTCATTGTTACGACAAAATATCCAAAGAAGGTAAACAATGTTTTTGTGGCTTTTGCAGCGATTCAAATGAGCATCTGAGAGACCATTAATCATCTGCCCTTCAACTCCTTAGATACATTATGTAGTGTATGTGTATGTTGGCCCATATTAATTAACCATCTCATCAAAAATATTTATTTCTTTTACTATCTAATTCTGCACACTGCTTTTAACTTTGAACCTCAACTTTCTTAGTTTTTAAAAGCAAGAATGCTTTACGACTGTAACAAAAACACTTTGTGGGAAGTCTTTAAAAGAGGCTGTAACTTTTTAGTTCAGGAGCCAAAATTTGTAAATGAAGGGGTTGAATTCCAGTTTCCAGATACAGGTAGGAGGACATGTTATTGCTGTTTAAGTAATATTTCAGCATGTTGAGCTTATTAGCTCTCTTTTGGAGAATTAGCTCAACCTTGGCTAAGAAATGGTGAATGTGAAGGTGAATTGTTGCTTTGGGTTTTGTTTGGGTTAAAGAAATAAAATATAACGTGTTAATATGTGAGCTTTAGATTTGCTGGTAGGTTGATTTTCTAGAGCAAGGGCTACCTGTTTCTCCATGCTAACCTAAGCTAACCTGCTGTTAGCTCCAGTTTCATATTTACCATAAAGACAGAACTGTTTCAATCTTCTCATCCAACTCTCAGTAACAAAGATTAAACATTTCAAACTATTCCTTTAGGCTGTGCCTCTTAAAATATGTAAAAGCAAAAACAAAATGGTGGCTTTAAACAAATACTTCATGCAAGTAAGCCTCTCACACACAAATCCTTTGCAAGAATTACTGTTGAGAGGTATACTGTGATCCCTACTGGCTCTTCATTATAGTTAGTTCAAATTAACAGCCACTTCAATAACAATAAAGCAACAGTAGGCAAGCTAATGAAACACTGAGCAGTTTCCAGCGTGTGAGTCTGACCCAGACTTCACTCACACCCACCAGCATACTTTCCCCTTACATCAGCAAACAAGAAAACTGCAAAGCTTTTTTATTATTCATAAAACAAGATAATATAAGCTGCCACTGGCACTGCAGACAATATTGTGGAGGCTTTTTTAAACTGTGCATTACGCTCTCATAAAATCCCCACTTTTTATTCAATACAGCATGTCTAGACTATATTTTTATTATCATTATTGCCAGTAGCTAATTAGGATTTTTATTGTGCAAGTCAATTGGGGTTTTGGTGTGCCTTTGTTTTTCTAAGTTTTTGTCATTCTTTGTGTCTCTGGGGAAATGCCAGTCGACTAGTTAGTCAGCCACCCACTCAGACTTGACTGATGGAGGAACCACAAGGAACCAGAAACCGTCTGCATGTCTCTCCAAGCGTCACACCGAAATAGAAAAAGAAGAGCTGTGCTGTCAGATACGCTGCGGAAAACCATGCAGCCGGCAGCCAAAGCTGCTCACCAAGATGTTTACCAGCTGATATGAGAGGACAGTGTCACATTAAACACACGCTGTAGGTTGAACCTGCTGTTTTTCATGCACATGCCTACAAAACCTTCTAACAGCGTCATGTCAGTACTGCAAACATTGGTTAGTTCTGGTTAGCTCTATGTGATTTTCCATGGTTTGACACTGCCTTTAAGCAAAGCCAGGGAACCAGCCTGGATAGGTTGCCAGTCCATCACATGTCTAATACAATAAACCAGAATTTTGTTTCCTACTTTTGGCAAAGCAAATGTACAAGAGGCTGCACCTAAATCCAACCAAATCCATCCAAAGTAAGATGAATGTTTTAGTCAATTTAACAGGAGGGTTTTTTTTAAAAAAGGTTTAACGTCTCAGCAATTATTGGATAGATTTCCACGAAATTTGTGTTTCCCTCCTTTCCTGACTTTGGTGAACCTAACGTTTCATTGCACCAACAATATTTTACTTCATGACTAAATACCTGTAAAACTACTGACTTGCCATATGTGCCATACGAACACCTTCATTAAACTGCTAAGAAACTCTAAGTCTTTGAATTTATCCTATTTATTCTCACAACAGCGTGAGGACTTATTTCAGTCTCACAACTGATATCCCACAAATTGTCTTTGGTAGAATTACTGTGCGTGGTCATGCTGACAATTTTCATTCTTTACTGTATCAGCATTTCCCTACGTGATTCATTTTAAAGTAAGTCAGTTGAACAAAATGTATTTTTGTGGATATATTCAAACTTGCCAATGGTAGCTTTCTTTCCTTCTTACTGCAGCCAGCGCTCTCCCCTCTAGTGATATATGAGGGAATAGAGCAAATTTTTTGCTCAAGCAGCAAAGTTGGTGAGATAATTTGATTTAATGTGCTTAATGCTATTTAATGCACTGTAGTTGCTGTTCTTCACTTTAAGTGTCCTGGGCAGAAATACATCTTGTAATGTATGAACCATAAATGCAGTGTATTGTAAAGCAGAGAGGTCTTTTCTGCTAATCTGCACTGAAATTTACTTTGTGTCATTATAACCTCTTAATGCATTTCCCACAGAAAAACACTTTGCAATACTTTGCAAAAACACAAAGATCAACACTGATACATTTGAAGTGATGATGAAATTGAATTTTTCTTCATTTTTACCCCAGTTATGTATTCAGTCATTTTCATTCTGCATGCAAAATTCATGTATGAGCTTATACAGGAGAATGTCAGTAAGCCTGCAAACATTGTTTAAACTATGACACCACTCTGTGATTGATTGACAGATAGTTGGGGGTGAGAGGACTAAGGCTGTAGGAAAGTGGAAGCTGTGGAGAAAAGAAGAGTCACACATATACAAAGAAAGAGAGGGTAAACTGAAACTGAAAGCAGCCCAAAAGCAACATATAAGGCAGATGTGATGCTGCTGATGCTTCTTGTAATAGAGGTAGTTGCTGGTGTCAGGTTACGTTCTTTGCCCCTTCTCTCTCCCCATGTCTGTCTCTGTCTTGCCTTTTCCCGCTCTCTGTTACCCTGGTTACTTTGGCTCCTGGCGTACGACTCTTTATTTACCCCCTCAGACCTCACATTCACAGCACAATCACCCTTGAGGACATCAGCTCACTCTCCACTCCACAGCTGTCAGTTGTGTCGTCCAAAGGAGAAAGAGACAAACAGGGCTGTGGGAGGAGGGGGGGGGGGGGGGGGGGGGGGGGGGGCAGAGGTAGGGACAGAAGATGTTACCCCCCCACACCCCCCGCCCCATGTGCTTCCTCAAGATTCCCCAGAGAACAACTGTCAGTGTTTCACCGAGGCTGTTTATGTCCCAATGACTAAGAGGTAAACAACAGGTGTTACATATAGGAGGCCTGGGGGTATTATCTAAGAACGGATTAGCTAAAATAGCATACAGTAGATTGGGTGACACAAGAAGAAACGTAAAGCATTGTTTGCAATGGCAGTAATGCCTAGCTGGCCCTCTGGCACACACACACACGCACACACCCCACTTGTGTGCACTTTTATATCTCTTGTCTGTCAGTTTATCTGTCCGTTTCTTTCCTCTCTGATGTAAAGGCCGGGCACATGCTGTTTTCTTGGTCCTGTTTGTCGATGTCGGACGGTCCATGAGGTTTTTTTTCCCACTCAGCAGAGCCACAAGGCTGCAGTAAACTCCACATATTGGAGGAGATAATGAAGTTACTGACTGCTGACTCTGTTAGAATTTAGTTCTCAACAAGGATTTGGACAGGAACCATCTGACCAATGTATTATTAACTGAGGGTCATGATGTTCTCTGAGCAGTCTATGGATCTAGATCATACCACTGAGAGCATTAAATCAACCTACAGCAAAAACATCTTCTGTTTCATTTCACACAGGCTGAATCCTCTAACAGGACTCTGTGGGTTTAACCTCTCATCCAAGTGAATCCATACTCTTAAATTTGCATAAGATGAGCTTATTACTGACTACAGAGATAGAGGCGATAACTACGACTGCATACTTCATTATTTTCCCAACCCACTCAACCAGACCTGATGGTATATGACATTTCTATGCTATGTGGTAACGCCTTTGGTGTGAAATAATGTTTGAGGACGTTTAGGACATTGTTTTTACATAATGTGATGTATTTCTGTTTGAACGTGGGCTGGGTATTCAGGCTCTTTGAAACGCTGGTATCAAATCTTGAGTATTTCACTATTACAGTATGAAGTCATTTCTACAAAACAGCAGATAAAGTTAAACTTCACAAAAACAAACAAACAAACAAAAACAAAAAAAAACCCAACAAAACAAAGCACACACCTATAGGAATTGTTAATTATGTTTAAAATTCTTCTTCTGGACTATGAGGGTGTATTGTGATTATATTTGATTGACAACATAAGGTAACTGTCATTGGATTTTGATTCAAATGTTGCTAAATCCTGATTGGAGCAGAATGGAAATGAATGGAGCTGAAATTTATGAGCTCAAGTTTATCAACAGAGCCCCACCCACTTAAAACTAGTGAGACGAGCACAGACAAAACTAGAGTGACACTCATGTTGAGTCAATACCTCCACCAAGGCTAAACAATCCGGCACGTCTGTGAAGTTCTTATAATAGAAAAATAAAAGGAAAAAGGAAGTCTGAGACGTCAGTGTTATACCATTCATACCACTCTACGGTTTTATGAATTGCCTCATTGCTGTGTCGCAACTGCTATTGCTATTGTGTAATTTTATTAGCTGCATTTTGAATGAAATACTGATGTAAGTAGAAGGGCACTCACAGAGGGCAGACCTCCGCCAAGGCCAATGTCAAACAACATTCACCGGATTTCAGAAAAAAACTAAATTAAATTCATAGTAAATGATCTGGATCTGCCCCATAATGTAATGGGTTCTTCCTTGGGCCATGTTGCATCCCTTCACCAAGTTTGGTACAAATTGGCCATGGATGAAAACTTAATAACAAGTGCAACTATATGTTGAAATTCTTCATATTTGACTTCATCAGTTAAACGTGAATATCAGCAGCAGTGAACCTTCCTCACCTGTGTTGTTACAAATGTATACACAGAGAAGTTTTCAGTTAGTTATCAGTTATACGTTATAGCTACTGCAACTCACAAGCTAATGAAGTACAGAATTGGATAAATCTGTCTACGCGTCCTCGAGTTCAAGATAATTCATCAAAAATATTTTTACTTTTTGACAGCAATAGAAGAAAGAGGGATTTTTATATAGAAATAACTGGACAAGTAACACAAGGACGCAGGATTCAAACTTCAAAAATGTATTTTAACTTTGTTGTTCTATCTTTAAATCCTATGAGCACAGACAGATCCCTTTAACTCTGCTAAACTTCAGTGAATGTCCCCCCATTTTATGGTCTTATACTGGCGGGCTAGTGTCGGTTTGGCTGCTGGTCGAGTATGAATTATGCAAATTTCAGTGCATGGATCCACTAAGTTGAGAGGTTAACCCTATAGCGCCCTGTTATTCACTCATGATAATTGCTAACTTCCTCAAGCGCTTCCACTAGTAGAGTAGTCTTGAAAATTAGCACTGCTTTTCATTTTTGGCACTTTCTGCTCTGATGCTCTCAAATATCTCTCTCTCTGTCTAACACACACACACACACACACACACACACACACACACACATACATAAAACCATGCAGCTGCATGCCAAGCAGTAATCTGATGGGCAGAGCTGTACTCAGATGGTTTGATTCATATTCTTGCTGTTAGTTGTTGATGTTAAGCAGGTGCTGCTTGACCTTCATTCCAATGCTGCTCTGCCCTCCTTCACTCAACCAGATTTCCTCTGAACAAAATCACTGTGTATTATGTCTCTTCCCAGCACTGCTTTTTTTTTTTTTTGCTGACAGTGAAGTGCTGTAATTACTGGGGGGCATATTGACTTTTAGTGACACACTCACAGCTTTTTAATTTGCCAATATTGTAATCAGTAGCCAATCACTGTTTTGTGTAAACCTG
Source organism: Seriola lalandi dorsalis (assembly GCF_002814215.2). Taxonomy (NCBI): domain Eukaryota; kingdom Metazoa; phylum Chordata; class Actinopteri; order Carangiformes; family Carangidae; genus Seriola; species Seriola lalandi. The sequence continues at coordinate 785,919 of NW_019525159.1, forward strand.
GCCTGAATCCATCGTCTCCCAGACTGCATTTTGGTGCCTACAGTTGTTATATTCTGTTCATGAGAGCTTCTTTCCACTGTAGTAGCTTAGTTTTTTACGTAAGATAGTTAATGTTGATGAAAACCGTTGGCTATACCACACTTAGCTGGCTTTCTGGGCACACAGGCATATCGAGGCGGGTGCCCATTTTGCCTAATGATCCATGGTGTGATGATTGTTTGTCTTGCTCTCTAGGGGAAACGATTGATTGGGCAAATATTTTTACTGGAAACAAATCTGATTAAAATTCAAAGACCAAATATTTCAGACTCATATGTTTTCTCTAATTTCCCAACTGTTTTGCCTGAGTTCTGTATTTTCTACATGCTGCACAAATCAAGACGGAGCTTTATCTAACCTATACTGATACGATTCAAAGCAGCACTGCACTAAAAAAAAAAGCCTCCTCATTTAATTAGTGGGCTTGCGGGAAAGCTGATACCCTCTATTTATTTGGCCAAACATTACAGCTCCGGTGGAGACAGATGAAACACGCTCCTACCATCAGTCGCCTCTTTGGCGATGTTCTAAGAAGTGTTTAATTATGTCAGAAATTTATGTTCTGAGAAAGTGGATCATTCAGATCAAGTTTGCTTCCCAGGCCTGAGTAAACATGTAGACCTCCGGTGTTTTCTTCATATGATCACAGAGGAAATCACGTGGGAATAAACTGCCAACATACTTTTCATAGCAATATTTCCACATGTTTAAGTCGACAATTAAAGTTTTAAGCTCCTTCCTGTTAATTCAACGATAGCCCTAACGATCACAACAAGCCACTTTGGTGTGTAAAAGCCGTTAATACCACCTCAGGGCCGAAAAACAGCTCTAGTTATCTCTCTCTCCTCTGAATGGAGAGATGCACAAAGAGAAGAGGGTAAGTTGGTAACCCAAGCTTTGGGCCTGTGTTGCCAGATAGCGTGCTGACTGTGAGAGGCCTAGATTGCATCCTGTGTTTCCTGTGGCTCGGAGAAAAGAGTCAATTCTCCTCGGTGGTGTCCGATGTCACTGGATCCACTAGCTGCTCTGGTTACCTCTCTATCCTAGTGGGAGAAAGCTGAGAGACAGGGAAAATAATGTATTTCATATAAATTGTACTGTAATAAATTCTACATGACAAATTTCCTGTTGATTAAAACCCCAAATGGACAATTGATAGCAACCTGCAACAACTTTACCTCTGTTGTGAGTCACTGTTCATTTTTGCAAGCAAAAAGAAGCTACAGTAAATATTCCAAGGTTTTTGCGATTACTTTTTATGAATTGCCTGTGATTTTTGGAGGACTTGGCAATAATCCTGCCAGTCATCCTATAGCCTTCTCCCAGGAAAAACCAGGATAAGGTGACCATAGAGGATGTGCTGGGATAAAGTGACACAAAGCAGCAGGTGTGGGAAGAAATGGCCCACGTTTATTCTGCCCAAACTCTGGCATTTCCCAAGGTAACCATCAATAGCTTGGATTTCCAACCGTCTGCCTAACCTGTGTGTGCATTGACATTGTGTGTGTGTGTGTGAGAGAAAGAGAGAAGGAAAAGAAAATAGGTCAAAGGTTGCAGAGGATGGGTAGGGGTGTGTGGGGAGTGGGGGTGTCAGAAGCATGCGGAAGTGTTTCACCTCTGAGAGGTGACAAAATATACCAACATGCTGGATCTGCCATTATTTGTATATTTCATATGAACATTCAGATACCTGGGGGATCAGTCCATGTATAAACTGAAGGGCCAGTCATTACAAAGTCATGCTGTGTAGCCAAACATTTTCAAACCTACAAAACTTTACCTTCAAGTCTCCAAACATACCAAGTATGCCAAGCTGAATAAGACAGCTACAGTACTTTTACTTGATGGAATGAACCATCTGTAAGAATCAGGGTAAAGTCAGGGGTAGGATAATTAACTGTGTATCATAGAAGAGACAGACAATATGACAAGTTTAATGACCTTAGAGGTACTAGGGCTGGGTTGAAAAAAAATCGATTCTCCGATTACAATCGATCTTCATATTAATAATATACTTATTTACACTCTCTTGTGGATGTGCGAGGATGTCACGACGAGATCTGGTCAGGTGAGCGTAGGTGTAGCTTCCGGAGCCGCCACGCGGTGATGAAATGAAATATCGCAGAGTCCAGTTGAAATGTAATTTTTGCTTGAAGATCTAATCATCACGTTTCTCATGTAGAGAGGTGAAAAAACTGATCGAATTGTCAAAGTTGTCATATTGACATTTAAGGTGTATTGATTGATGTCTAAACGTCAATCGTGCATTGAGGAACACACAAGAAAACATTCCACCTTAAAAGTATCTGGTAGCTGCTGGCAGCGTCTGAGCTACTCAGTGAATTACATGGTTAATTAGTAAAGATGAAAAGACTGAAAACATCCTTTCCTTCATCATTCTCTCTTGTGACAGTTTCTTTATCTGTGATGCATTTACACAGAAACATGACAAAGTCAGTCTGTTACACCTGGACAGCTTGTGCTGCTGGAGATGAAAGCTAGCTTAGCTACGTTTTCATAGCCTAGCCTGTTAGCTTCAGCTGACCTCTGCCTGCACTGCAGCTTCTCCTCTGAATGGATGTTTCCAATGTGGCTTCATTTGCTCCACACAGGTAAGTTAATGAATGTACACCGTAGGAACAGTGGTTACATAACCTGTGAAACGAGCCGCAACTCAACCGTGCGCGTGCAACATAGGTGAGCTCCAGTAAGTAAACAAATAGCACGTGAGAGACAAAAACATGACAGCTGAGGTCCCAATCAAGTTGCAGCAAGTCTGAAGGCAGATGTGTGGATGCATTTCAGATTTAAAAACTATGTAGACAGTTAAGAGCTGGACAAAAGCAAAGCTCTATGCAAGATGTGAAGAAGGTGTGTACCTGTTCATACACAGTGTCTGGTGCACTGGGGTACATTAATAACACACATTACTATTATTTCTTGAGAGGTGTCTAAACTTTTGGTCAAGTTAAATAGACAGTACATTAATGTAACTGCTTTGTGTCCATTTGTAATGTAAGCATTCATGTTTTTAATAATGCACTGGGTTATTGGTACATTGAACAGCATGAATTCTCTGAGAATCTCATTCATATCTGTAGCTGAAATATCTCTAACTGAATCGATATCGAATTGTATTGAGTCGGGAATCGAACTGAATCAGCTCTAACAGGTATGCTACTTACAGGGGGAGTTTTCACATCAAAGTTTGTTAAACGGGACTTGGGGAGTAGATACTACTACTACAACATGCAAAAAGCAGTATACAGCCTTGTGTGGCTACAGAGGGAGCTGTGTGAGATCTTCACTTGAGACTACAAATTTGAAAATGTTAAAAAAAAGCCAGGGGTGTGGCATTAGAAGTGAGCTCACCAGACCTCTGTAGCTTTCAGCTTATCTCTGCTTGATGCTTGCAGCTTGAGGCTGCATTACCTACTACTGGCATAACACACCTGAATCTCTGACTGAACTGTCACTGGTCAATTTGCAGTGTGAGTAATGTTGGTGCCAGGGTTTGACAAGGAATGTGTGGAATAAAAAAGAAAAGATGATATCTCTTGTTCTGCTGCATTGGTTTTGATCCTTAGAAAAAAAATGCCATTGTGAATCTGACAATGTTAAGTATAGCGCAATACTAAATCAGTGGAATACTCGTTTAAAGGGGCAGCTTAACATGTTTTTTGTCTTGCCACCAGTTGAGAGGATTCATATCACTCTCACTTGAGTGTTATGAAGCTAAATCAAGGAAACAGTTAGCTTACATGTAGCTTAGCATTTAGACTGGAAACAGAGGGGGGGACAGCTAACCTGGCTCAGTCCAAACGTAACAAAAACGTGCCTACCAGCAACTCTAAAGCACTAATTCACATCTTGTTTGTCACATTGAGTTGTATGTGACTATTTTCTTGCCTGTGCCAGAGCCGCTCTCGTCTTTATGTAAAGTTAAGCTAACCATCTCCTCACTTTAGCTTGATTTTTAATGAACCCAAATGACACTAGTAGATCTCCTCCCGTGTCCTGTGTGTTTCAAAAAATTTTGAACTATTCTTTGAAGGGGAAACAAACGGTTTGTTAAGGGCTTATACTAATATGTGTCTCGTCTGTCACTGTTACAGAGGTATCAAGACAGAAAAAAGCAGAAAGCAGAAAACTAAACATGCAGAGGCCTGTGTAAGTGTAGTCTGACAATGATTATTTGGCTCATATTTCACTTAATATAGCTCTCTTTACAATATATTAGCAGCCTGTGGTTTTAGGAAACATTCATTCACAAGGCTTTGAAGGGCAGAAACATTCTCTTCTCTGATGTGTGTTAAGCTGTTTGGTTCAGCTTGTACCCCCTCTGGCCTGTAATTAGTAGAAATCTGGTAGACTCCTCACTACAAAACACTAGCTTGTTCATTCGCTGTGAGAGATCTCTTCTCATTTCTCACACTGCTAATGAACCATACCTTGTGTCTGTGCAAGAAGGGGAGGTGGAGTGGAACATGAAAAGCATGGAACAGACAGATGACTTGTCATACACAAGTTTGAACTCAAAACTTAATAATACATAGCAGCCTAATTTTAAGTCCACCTCAATACATGCTGAAGGCACTCCAGAGTGAAAAGCAAATATGCTTACTCAGTTTCCCTGGATTCCCTCTGAAGTGCTCCTCGGTGCTCTCTGCCAAACGAACAGCATGATTTTGTCATTATTTCTTATCCTTGTTTCCCCCTTTCTCCCTTTCCCCCCTACTTTACAGCACACTGAAACTCTGGTTGCTGTGATATGCTGCTTTGTTTATGTGTCATCTAATCATGCTTAGGTAAGTGCATCATCACTATGCTTTCAATGAACCTCACGGCAAAGCTTTGTACATGTCCCAGAAGGTGCACTGACATCAAAGGAGGGGTTTTATTTGAGGGTAAAGTACATAGGAAAGCAATAGAGTGAGGCAAGCTCATGAGGGAGAGAGAGTTTGGAAGTAAAATGTCACAAACATCTGTTACTGGATGATGCAGTTGCATCAGGCTTGCAGCTTAACGTAGCAGGAGCTTTATGGTTTTATGCAACGGACCAAACCCTCACCTTGAGGCTGTACATGGAGGTCAAGTATAGACATGTTCTATGCAAACCTGAAAAAGAAGTTATCTCTTCAAGAGGACACATGAATCATCAACAATATTGAAGCATGCTCTCTTCACACACCTGTTTCTACGAAGTGAGGAAAGCCCTTTGTGTACTCTTATTGATATAAAGCACGCCGCTATGCATTTACATGCAGAAAACAAGTGTGACACTATCATCAGATGGTATGATGCCCAACAATTCCAGATCCGCACTCCTGCCCCGATGCCAAAAAGAAGACTCCCCATGCCTTGATCTGGTCTGACTCAGCAGAGTGGGGATGGTGCCCTGCAGATTTAGTCCATGTTTGTGTGAACGGGGCAGAGCCGACTTGGCGGGGGGGTCGGAGACGTAATTTTGTACACAAGAAATGCAAAGCTGCGCTGTATTTTAGGCAGCTTTAATGATATAGACAGAAAGAAGGACTGAAAAGGTAGTTCAGAGGTATATAATCATAGAAAAGCATGGGGTTTGGTTCTATTGTACTACAACACAATACAGTGACTTCCTGTCTTCCATGTTATTAAAAATCAAAATAGTCTGCTTTGCTTTGTTAGGGTAAGTAGGAATATGAAATCTTCTCACAGATCATTTACAGGTAAAAATCTGCATCAGATCACATGAAATAGTTCCATGGTTTCATACAGAAGAACAGAGGTTTCTATGTAGGCAGTTGCATTTCTAGCTTGTATGATGCCCTGAGCAAATACCTCCTATATATATATATATATATAGAGAGAGAGAGAGAGAGAGAGAGAGATTTAGGTATACATATATAAAGTTATGACAATTTGTTTAGTAAAGTATGATAAATACATTAATCATATGATACACCAACTATAATAAATAACATAATAAATTAAATATAATAATTGAGATAGGTGTAAAATCCATGCAGTTTGTCTGAAAATATATCTGTAAATTTCTGTAATAATATTCCTGTGATATTGTCCCTGAAAACAAACCTTAACAAACTGTTAATCCTGCAGATATTTCTGAAAATATCTGTGTTAAAGTCCCCTGTTGCCCGTATCTAAAACCACCAGTGTATGTATGAGTGTACGGCAACATCACCTTTTACAGACATTAAGGGAGATTACTTTGATGAAATACTGGTTAAATATGACATATTAATAGAAGCCATTCAAATTTATATGTCACCAAACAAAAGCCCTTGTCTCTGACAAAAGTGTCTGGACCTCGCTTCACTTCTCTTACTTCACGGATGTTGGAATCTTTGACACTATCATCATTTTATGACAGTATTTATTGCCCCCGCTGAGACGTACACTGTATGTCGTCTGTGTTTTAGGAGCCGAATTTGTTACTCGGTTTGCTTTAAACAGCTGCTCAGCTTCTCATGGGCAACAGGAGGCAGATGTATGTCATGGGATGTTTCAAAGCATCGTTCGGAGATATGAAATTTTATATCAGTCATTTGTGGAATAGCTCATGGAAAATGACCGCTCGGGGTGTGTTATTGGGTTCGGCGCTGATTTATGGACATATTGAGCGCATAACACTTCAGCTGCTCTCTGGAAACGTTAGTGTCAATCAATAAATATGTGTGTTTACACAGTGAGACAGTATTCAAATCTGAAAAAGTCTTTAGACCTGACCTGAAAATTACTTTTACAAGCTGTAAGCAGCTATACAGTCAAATTCATCATGTCCTATTTTACAATGTGAGATTGGCTCAATAGCAAGAAGTAATGACATTAAGGTCTTGGTGTATTTATATCTTGCATGTTTCTATGTACTCAATTGCATTTGGGAAATACACTCCACTTTCTGTTTAATCCTTACAGAAATGAAAGTGTAAAAATGACAGTTTGTGGTGTAACAGGGATTATGTTTTTCCAGTCTTTATGCTAGGCTAAAGCAGCCTTCCCCAGCCTGTAGTTTACATGAGAGTGCTATCAATCTTCCCATCTTTACTCTTGGAAAGAAAGCAATAAATTATATTTTCCTAAATGCCGAACTATTCCTTTAAGTTAACATTCAGCCAAAGGATTAATTGAAATCATAAGTGTGTTCCTGCACACCAGTGGTCGGCTTACTGTGAGTAATCATGGATTAATATTCCTGACTTGCTGAGACCTATTTAAGAGCTGCATCCAAAATCACTCTCTACGTACTATTGAGTGCACTTCATTTAACCCAGTGTAGTGCCCTCAAAAATTCCCACATTGGAATGAAAAAAGTAGTGCCCTTGGCATGTACTTCCGGCTTACAAACCCACAGTGACAATTCATAAGCTTCCAAAGTCTTTGCTGCTCACTATAGAATAAACTATTTAATGTTTATTTTACTGGGATCAGTGGATGAGTGAACAAGGGAGTGATTTTGGACACAGCTGATACGGCATTCATGTCATATCAGAGTTATTGTAATTACACGTTTTTAACTTTTGAATAGGGTCTACGTCAACTTCTAAGTCTGAATTATGACTGGGAAAGTCAGATTTTTCTGATATATCCAACTTGTGCCTCAAACCAAAACACATATAGATGCCTTACATCAGTCAAAGTCCATTGTTCTATGTAACTAAACCCAAATTAATGGATATGGTGTCATATTGTCAGGGCACAGTATTTTAACTCTCATATAGCTGTTTTATCTCTTCATGTAAACGTTCACAAGTCATTCATTATGGGAATCTTTTCATCTCTATCATCCATCCCACATGATAACATCTGTACCATATCCCAGCATGCAGAGGGCAGGGAAAGAGCCAAAGCTTTCACCTCTAATTCAGATTGTTTTCAGTGCTGAGCCGCCATGTTGCCCCTTGGGAATAACAATTTTAAAGGAATATCATGATACCTCTTATTTATGCATAGAACATGTGTTAAGTGCATGTGTGTGGTGACCTTCTACCATGGTTTTGCTTAGTGAAAACTCCAAAATGTCAGTTTTCCTACAACTAAGAAAAACATAGCAGCTGAACTCATTTTGTAGGGTGTTATGAAGAGCACCTGGGGATCTTTAATTTTACACAAATGTTCATAAACACAACATCAGAGAATGTCCGAGTTGAAGAAGTGGTTTTGTCAGATTACAGCATATGAGGGAAATAGTTATTTCAATTATCTGCAAATATTTGTGATGTACTGGAGTTCGGCCACATCCCTAACCTGATTTGTCATTTGGCTGCATATTTTTTGCTTTATATCATGTTGCTCCTCTGTAACGTATCCAAGCGTCTGAGGTCAGAGCTGTTTGTTAGTCCACAGAGAAAGCGAAAGAGAGAGAGAGAGGGACTGTGAACAAGAGGACAGAGAGAAGCAGATGCTCCCTCAGGAGGAGGGTTGAGCTGCCCACCTCCTCTGTCCCTCCATTCCCTCCTTTTAATTCTAAGAGCATATGGACACTAAAGAAAGACCACGGGACAGGAGACATGCTGGAGAAGACAAACAGAGAGAGAGCGAGAGAGGAGAAAACAGACAGAAAGACAGAGAGGCAAGAAAAATGGCAGAGGCAAGGATAAAAAAAGATGGAGAAAAAAAAGTGGTAAAAACAGGGAAAGAGGTGTGAGAGGACCCGCATGTTTTAAATAAATGTGTTTTTTTTCCTGAAATTAGAGCTGGAATGAGACTGAACGATGGAAAATAGCAAGCATAGCATTGCGCACGAGGCAGCAGGCAGCTCGCCTGCTGAGGCAGGGTGCGGTGAGGATATCCTTGACTTAGTTTGCACCCTTTTCTGGCCTGAATCTAATCACTGTCAAACTGTAGAAAGTCTCCGAGGCTTATCAGTTTAATAAAACCATGTGCTTTGAATGGGCGCATTGAACATTTAGTTTACAATGACAGATTTGCTTCGCTGAGAGGTTTATAAGTGTAGTTTAGATTTCAGGACAATCTGTCTCAAGGAGATACCTAAATCATTCTACTGTAGACCAAATTTACTGCAAAGAAAATGAAAAGTAATTGAGAATGATGAATGCGATGTGTTGTGACATAAAGGAATAGACTACAGTTCAGATAAATTACACAAACTTGACGCTTTCATTCCGCCCAACTTGTGTTTGGCTGAAACAATATGTGTTTGCTTGTAATGTATCACCTGCGCCTGTGAGAGACATCTCTCAAATACAGGAATTTTCAAGTAGATCTCTAATGAGCTTCACTACATGCTTTCAAGTTTCCATTCCAACGTTCCACCTTGCTTACAAAACAGATAGCAACTGCAGCACCTGCTGCAGCTGGAGATGCTCTGCAGAGGTGCTGAGTGGCTCCATAAATTTTCAAGAACAGTAACTGCCTCCAAAGCCACATAAATAAATGAGATATAATATGAGAATATACCATATGAGATAATGTGTCAATAAGATGGATGTTGCTTTCCACTAATGATTTAGCCAGTCACTTCCCACTGTTTCCCATTAGTGCTAAACTATGCAAACACACCCTGGAGGTATCACTCTGCAGGACCTGCAAGCACGAAACTGTTATTGATATTCTTGACTCTCCCTTATCCAGTGTTCCTCTCAGTCCTAAATATCACACTGCTATGCTTAATGAAATAACCACGGTCATAATAAAATGGCAACACAAATGTCAACCACTGTGTTATGTTTGATGTGAGGTCATTCCCTGGTTTGATACTAAAGTGTATTGCCCTGATAGTAACCTCCAGTGTACTTACCAAACTCTGCAGGAAGTCTGGAGTCATAAAATCCAGCTTAAGGTTTGCTTAATTTTTAGCACAATAATCAATTAGGGTTTTATCACCTGGCAGGGAAATAAAAAAGAATATTATTTTTTAGGACCAGAGTGTAATGAAAAGCATATTACAGCTTAAAAACATATGTTATTTTTGTTTTCATGGCACCTAGTAAAAACCTGTTGTTTACTTTGTAAGTCACTCAGTCTATCGCCCCTTTGCTTTCAAGCAGCAAGCATTTGTGTGTACACTTTGCATTCTCCTAGTGATTTGTTAAAGAAACATAACATATTTTTCTTGTCAGCATGTTGTCAGGTTGTGGTGCTTTGTGTCAAGTGTGTTGACAGTCTTGAGTGTTGAAAGCGGAGAGGCATGACGCTGTGTGCTGGAAGATTTTACTTCCAGTGTTTGTGTTTGCATCATGGTTTGCCCTGATTTCAAGGTTCTGTGGTCATTCGGTTATTTGACATGTTGTAATCAGGCATCTTGGGCATTTATGGCAATGGAATTTAGGAGGTTGCAGTTTTATCCCCAAGTTTATGCATTGGCGTATTCATTTGCTCCTTTAGTACTGCAATATAAAGACTGCATTTGAAAGTTGGCATTAAAATAGCTGGTGCATTTTGCTGTTGTAGCTGGTTTGGGTGGTTTTAACTACTTTATATTGTTGGGTAGTTTGTTCTGTAAGAATTCATTGTATTTTAGAAGGCCTGTGTATATTCTCATTTGTCCAGGTCATAGTATCCTAAAGGAGTTTTTTAAATCGAAAACAACTGGACTAGGTTATTTATCTGGGAAGACGTTTCACCTCTCATCCAAGAGGCTTCATCAGTTCGTGTACGCATCTGACCAGGCTAGGACTGGTCCAGTCAAATAACCTAGTCCAGTTGTTTTCGATTTAAAAAACTCCTGTATTTTAGAAGCTTATCATGTGTATGTTTGTATGTAAAATCTTAAATTGTAACGTATCTATCCATAGCTGCATAGTAAAATGTACAATATTTGACTCTCTCTGCCCTTTGATTAAATGTTCTTAACATTCCCTTACTGGCTCGGTGAACAAATAGCATAAACTAGGCAGTTTATTTATGCATTTATTTTAATTGTTTATTTTTTCCAGACCACAGAGGCAGTGTGATTCAGGAGAATAGACGTCCCTCCAGCAGTTTCAAGGCCAACCCAATGTTGCTAATGTTGTGAGATTTGGCTACTTTTAAGACACCGATGTCAAAGGAAAGTCAGAAACCAAGGTCGATCTGGGTTCAGTCTTAAAAACCTTTAAAACCTGAATCAGTCTGCCGCTTGCTATAAGCAAAATGAGTCTACATGAGCACAAACAGTAATGTTCTGCAGAAGTTAAAACACGTTTGATTATGTCAATTAGGAAATTTAGTGTTTATGCCTCATCTCACTGGTTTGAAATGAGCTCAGTTGGAAAAAGTTGACGCAAACTTCTATGCGCTAATCAGGATTTAGCAATATTTGAATCAAAACGTAATGAGCTGTTTGCTTATATTACAAGGCCACTGTCAATCAAATCTGATTAAACCACACCCACACTGTCCTGATGAAGCAGATTTGTTTTTGTTTTTCTTGGGATGTTTTTTCTGACTTTTAACTTAAACTTTGCATATTTACTGATTTATACTGCAGACACATACTAAAGATCAGGGACTGAGTTTTCAGGGGCTTTAAGTCGGATGTGATTCTATAGTTAGAAGGACTTCTTTGGCCATTCTCAATCAGGACTTTTGCAGTTGTTCATTACACCCCAGATGTTGCCTCATGTGGTAATGATGAGCTCATTTCACTGGCCAAATGACAAATCAAGCTCCTTTTCACTCACAGCAAAACAGTATCTCAAGTGATCTCCTCAGGTCAGTGTACATATTATTTGTCAGATGAGACTTTTTAACCTTTGACCCTTGGCGAGAAATATCATAAAATGCAGCATGCATTCATTTCACAAGAGGTATGGCTCCTTGGAGCTGCCTCAAGGTGACGCGTCGAGCCAAGAATGCGCTGATTTCAGATGTGGCAAATGGCAACCATGATGATTGTCAAATCGTTACTGCGTTGTTATTGAAACCATGTTTCACTCAGCAGGAGAGACTCCATCCATTTTTGAAAAAGGCGAGTGAACCACAGCAAAAGTAACAGTGAATAATTAGTGGATCTGAGGGCTGACTTAAAAGCTTGTGATGAGTCAGATCAACACTTGGATCAGGCAACAGTGGCATATGATCATAGACTGATTGATTCCTCTGATGATTTCCTTCTCAGCTTCAGCTTTTAATCAGATTTTTGGACGGAACCATTTTATTTTACACTGTAAACACTCAGTGCGGGATATGATGTTTTCTGGAATGCACTTTCCTGTTGAAATGCTGCTGTTGATCAATGAAATTAATACTCACAATAAATGCTTCTAAATCTAAATCAGTTATATACAATGACGAATTCTGCAATATAAACAGAGATGATGCCGCAACATTAAAACAAAAAGACTGTGAACCCAGCTGAGACTTTACATTGGCTTACAAGAATATTTGAGCTGTCTGGAGTTTGGTATTTAACCAGGATTAATAGCTGGAGTTTGTCAAATTCCTGTGGGTAAAGCCTTCAGAAAAAAAAAAAAAAAAAAATCATTGTTTGCAAATGCTGATTCATTTACAAGTAAAAAACATTACATCTGGTGTAGTATAACTGGCTTAGATGCAGCGGATTGCTCTGAAATTATTGCAGTTTATTAGGAATTAGGAATGTTCCCTTCGAAAGGTAATAAATCATCTTCATAATCTTATTGGACAACTTATTTTATAAAAGTCATAATGAATCTTTGTTATGTCAACATTGTTTCAGGGTTTCAGGGGATTCCTCAGGGAACGGTCTGACTGGCCGCCATCAATCTCTCTGTGTCGAGGGGGAAAAATTGGAGGTGGTTAGCACATTATATCATTATAGTAATCATAACGTCACTTAGGCAGAGTGTTTGTGTGTAAACTCAGTGATCCCATAAAAGTGTTTTGAATGGCAATGTTAAACATAATGTGAGATAATGCTGACTATGGTATTACTCAATCTACAAGGCTCTACTATTAATATTAATTTTATTATAATTACTATTATAACTGGCAGTACATCTACTTAGCTAATGGTCGGTGTTATCCAATGTAATCTGAAAATGTTGATTACACAGGTTACTTTGGATATAACAGCGGCATTGATTTGTACACATGTATATGTAGTTGTGAGCATGTGTGTGTTACAAAGCTTGTTTAACTGTGGCAGAAAAATGAAATGGTTTGATCTCATTATGAGCCTCTGCTATCAGTGTCTGAATTGTGTGTTTATTCAAGCACTGAGCTGCTTTTCTTCCCCGGCCAGAATCCATCTAACCAACCGTCGATTGAATACCATCCTGGGTTTGTGTCGGTGCTTTTTCAAGATAAATAACAACAAAAGATTGTCCTAGAAAAGTGGAGGTAACAGCAACAACAAAGAACTGTTGCCCTATATCATACATTACAATGGCATTTATTGTCAAGATAACAGCAATGGCTTGTGATTCTTTATAAAAAAAACGTTCTTGTTTAATACATGCAAAGCCACATTAAGCTTAGGGAAATGTGCAATATTCAGTGAATGTGTGTGCATTGCCAATTCTGGACATACCTGAGTGAATCCTGTGGCAGGACTAATTATTTTCCTGCCCACTCACTGAACACCAAAAAGAGATTATAGCCTTTATTCCTCAAGTAAAGTCAGATAGATAGATAGATAGATAGATAGATAGATAGATAGATAGATAGATAGATAGATAATGTGTAGTAATAAAGTAATAATGTGCACATGATCCAACAAAATGAAATGAGCACGTCTGGAATCCAGACTGCATGTGGTCGACATAAATCATGTGATGATTACTTCCCTGCAACAGAAATTATAGCATTAAGGTTGAGAATAGGGCTATGCTTAGGCAAGTAAAATAATTTGGTTCAGATTAAGGTTAGGGTTGAGAAACTCGAGTAGCGAGGATAAGATTTTGGTAATGGTTAAATGAGAAACATTGTTTATTTGCTAAAAACTCGAGCTTCACTCACAGTAGAAAAGTCCTCGATATGAGCTGGGAATTAAACGTGGGTCACTAGAGTTTAAGGCCATATCCGCCCATCCGCCAACCCGACCGCAACACCCTCACTTTCCACCACGTTCGTTCGATGTGAAAACCACTGGCTGTTTCCTTCACATAACTCTCATGTGGTGGGAAAAATACCTCTGTCACTTTTCATGAACATGAATATATTTGCATTTTTAAACTTTTTTTTAGGCTCGAGTCCTGAACATTTTGAGAGAACACTGATGGGTACGGGTTGTTCATAAGAAAGTATGTGCATACAGGCGAGTGAAAAGTTCAAATTATGATGAAAAATTTGTCGTAACACTATCTATGATTGCACAAATTAAAACCCCCTTCCCCAACTTTTCCCTGTGTCTCTCTGTTCCAAACGGTGCTGACAGAGTTCCTAATTAGAGCCAGATATGAGCTGCCAAATTCTTCTCAATGGTTTACTGAGCGCTGATGTCAGAGAAGCAGTGGAGGTGAAAGTTGAAGCCAATGATTCAGTTTGCCTTTTAGAATATGAACAAGTTAATAGGATAATTTGCCTTTAACTCATATTCCTTATTTGTTTTTGACAGCCTGTACTTTGTGTGGAGTTAAAAAAGGGAGTTTAAATCTACATAGCTGCTCATTCATTTAGATTCATTGTTTTGGCCAGAAACTTAATAAAAATCCAATTAACTTGTAGCGTTTTAGTGTTTAAACTCTTTCAGCTCGAGTGGAATCAATCAACTTGAAACGGTGAATTACTGGGTTTACATTATGGACTCGTCAAGATGAAACTTTTACAATGTGTTCCATCAATTATACATATATATTTCCCCATTTATCTGTATCCTTTAATATGGTTTTATGGTGTGTTTGGAATTATATTTCACACCTAGAAAGGAAAGTTAAAGAAATATCTTGAGCTCTAAGCGTCAATGAACCTGGTGATACGAACACTGCAAGGTCATGGCAACAAAAAGGAAGAGAGAAAAAAGACAGACAAAGAACAGTTTTCATAAAACTTTAACTGATTTGCCTTTTTGCAAATACAGGGTTATATGAAAAGCTCATCAGAGTTTTATTAGTTTTGTCTTTTGGTCACACATGGTTTGGATTCTGGGGAGGTCAAGGGTCATCATACATCTTAATCAGCCAATAATAAGTATCAGCATGAACTCTCACCTCCATCCTGTTAGCCTATTGCTCTAGACGCAGGGATTGAAACTCGAAAGTCTTTCTCATTAAATTGTGTTCCACTGAAGTTCCTTTTCACATTTGTGCCGCCATCCTTGTGCTTTAAGTGTGTTTTCTTAACTTCATCCCTTAAAATATAATGTTCTCTCCTTGTGTATTTTCTTCAAAGGGAACTACACGTTTTATACACAATGCTGAGGAAATATTCACGAGGAAGATAACAAGGCAACACAAGATTTCATTCTATGACAAAGGTGAAAAATATAGGCTCACAGGAAGTATATATGGACAGTACGATACACTTGTGAGACCGAGGCCGTATCAGACCGAGAAGGACTGAGCAAACACGACACCCTCAGGAGAGATAAGTCCTACAGACCCCCCAGACATCTGTGTGTTCAGCAAATGTGATTAGGGGTCAATTAGGGGAGGAACATTTTGACACATGTCTTATATTTGGAGTGAGAAGAATGAGATATCGGCGGTGGAGGAAGGTGGAAGGTGGAGATTTATGGCTGATATTCAATCCAGTCTATAAGGTACAGAAGTGCACTTAAGTTTAGGGTTCATTTTCCAGATAAAATATATGTCTGTTTTGTAAGTGTACTACTTTTATGAAGAGCCTAACTGAGTCTTTCAGGCAAAAACTTTTCACTCTCTTATTGTTTTGAACAAAGTTATTTCAGAGCAATTTCTGCTTTTGATCCACTGTAGGACCAGCCTTTCATTTTTCTTTTTTGGGAACCAGTCCACAGCATAGCACATTCTGGTGAGAAAGAACATTTACAAGAGTGACATGACCTCACAGTTCTACATGCGTACATAAAGTCAGTAATATGCCGAAGTTTCCTACGTCACTGGATCGCTCAGTAAAACCACTAAAGCCGAGCTGTAAGTCTTGTTTTGGTAAACACTCCACTAGAAACCACCCTGATCAGAATGTGGCTTGGCGGCTGCTGCCAGAATTAATATGTGGTTAATGACATGGTTTGGCAAGTTGCCCTGAGCTATTGATCCAGTGTGGATTCTTCCAGTTCACTTTATTACCTTAATATAAAACATTCATCACTGATGATTTCCTCTGTTCAGCTCAGCTGAATACTGTACAGTATATGCAGTATTTTCCTTTTGGCAGCCACGGGGTTCTCCACAAGAAACTGCATATTTGAGATCATCAGATTTACATCAGATTTACATACTTCAGTCCTCTACAGCTTTAAGTGGGTTAAAGGCCCTTGGCTGAGGACTTGGTGGTGAAAGGGCGGCTTCATTTATACAGATGCAACATCTTCACATGTGACATTATTTTAGATTTTCTGGGCCAAGTAAGCTCAAAGGATTATCAAAAAACAGTAGAGCAACATAAAACAATACAGTAAAAGGCAGTTTATGCCTCATATTATGTGCTTGGCTAAAGAGTATTTTGCCGTAGTGAATGTGAACCTTACATGACAACATCTGGAGGTGATCTATACAGAATGGCAGCTTGATCTCAGCACTAATTCCTGACAGCCAGCAGGATGGAGAAAAGGTCCCCAAAAGCAGCATGGGCTGCTCTGAATGAAGCAGTTAATTGCTAAAAAAGAGGTTGGGGCTTTAGTTAGAGCTGGAAGGCTGTCACAGGCTTTAGGTTTATGGGCTCATCCATCCATCTCTGTCTTACTGTCTTTTATTCTCTCTCTCTGTCTCTGGGCTGGGCTCCAGGTGTGTTGTAACACTATGGTTGTTTCCAGGATTAACACTCACTGCACAGGCGCCTCATGATAGGTTTTCACGAAGAGCTGGTTTGGGTGAGCCAGAGCCACTTCCAGTGACTCAAACTTACAGAATAAAACAGTTACAGTTAGTCATGAAGTAAGTGTGGTCAAGGTAGTTTTCGAGTTGAGGCATTCAGACTCGTGCCAAGCTCATCAGTTTGAAATGTCCAGTTATGTGGAATAACCACAGAATGATTGATCTGGTGCTTGCTCAATATTCTGGCTCTAGAAAACCAAAAATCGAAAAAACTAAACAAAAGACAAATAAAATGCGGAGAAAAGAAAGCTCTGCACACTAAGGTCCAATCTAAGTATTCACTGAGCTTTCTTTCACTTCATCAGGACTAATGCTGCAGTATATAATGACATCAAATGGAACACACATGCTTTGCCTTGCAAGTGCACATGGGAAATGCAGTTCACAACGATACTCTACAAATACAAATACATCAATACAACATATGAAAAAGACTGAAGATAAAGCATTCAGGAAATCAAAACTAAAGTTCCCATCTGCTTTAGAGAATTACTTAACCTTTTTTAGAAATAAAAATGAGAACTATGAACTATATTACAGTGTTTGTGACCAGTTGTTAAAGATCTATGCATTTACTGGAGACAGTTGGGCTTGGAGTGAAACAGATGGGTAAGGAAGTCCTGGCTTACCCCACCCTGTGCTGCCCCACCTTTACACTACTGTACAATTCCATGTCCTGTCCCAACCCATCCCATCCCATCCTGTCACGCCTTGCCATCACACCCCATCCTGTCCAGTCCAGTCCCGTCCATGCCATCCCATCTTACCCCTTTCCTCCGATGATTGCCTCTCCTCTTATATCTAGCTTTTCTCTCTCCCCTCCCCCCAATCTCTGTCTCTCCTCTCCCTCACATTCCTCTCCCCCCCCCCTCTTTAATAAGCAAAGTCGCTGTAATATTTACCTTGCGGTTGAAATATTGACAAACACGATGTGAATCTGCCCAGTGAGGGCTTTATAAACAGGACAGAGTGGCCAAAGAAAGCCAAGCTTCGTCTGGCTCAGATTGTTTGAATTAGAGCAATTGCGTCTTTCAGCCTCCCCTCTCCTCCCTCTGTACACACACAAGCATACACATGCACACAAACACACACACACACACACACACACACACACACACACACACACACACACACACACACACACACACACACACACACAAACACACTGACATGTGTGAAGGGTGAAGGAATTGTTACAATCCAGCTGCCTCCCCTCCGAGGCTTGTCCGCCACTGCCAAAGGATGATGATGCTGATGATGAAGTTGCACTGGACAGCATGCCAGCATTGGTCCCATGATGACATCACAGGCTGATGTCATGCAGACGGGTGTGGCGATTGGACAGGCAGCTGAGAAGAGTTATGTGTATCTGTGTGTGTGTGTGTGTGTGTGTGTGTGCGCGTGTGTTAGGGCAGGGTGAAAGTATGCAGTGTCCTCTGGGGTTTTTCTGCAGTCAGTCAGAGTTTTGGATGGACACTCACAATTACGTTTGTACTGGAGGAGGAAAAGTTTGAGGAAGAGAAGTAGAAGGAGGCAGAGGGAAAAAAGGAGGAAAGATGAAAACAGGAAGGAAAAGGGTGGAAATCCATGATGTAGAAATTGCGAAAAAGAATGACATGTGTCAGGAACAAGAAATGGCCATGCAAGCAGCTCTGTGAGGCTGAAATTAGGCAAAGCAGGGCTTTGAGCTAAATGCTAACATCTGCATGCAAAGATGCTTACAGCAACAATGCTAACATACTGATGTTTATGAGGTGTACAGCAAGTTTACATGTTCAGTTGTTAGCATGCTAACATGCCATCATTTTTGCAGGTATTTGGTCAAATCAGAATTTTGACCTTACGAGGTTGGTAGAAGGAAAGTGATTGGATCATCAAAGTTATTACTTTTCAATCTGAGGGAGGTCACGATTTCTTTTCCAATTTTCCTAGCAATCCATCAGTTAGGCGAAATTTCACTTTAAAAAAACAAAAAAATGTCATCCACAAGGTGGTGCTAGAGGGAAAATCAGAGGATCACCAAACTCATTCAGATTCATCATCTGGGAATCATGAATATCTGTACCAAATTTTGTACCAGTCTATTCAGTAAATGTTGAAATATTTCACAGGATAAGTTCAAATGTTGACATTTATGGTGGCCCAGGGGGAAAAGCTAGGGGATCACCAAAGTAATTAGGATTCATCCTCTGGGGACTATGACTATTTGTACCAAATGTCACGACAATCCATCCAGTAGTTACTGAGATATTTCAGTCTATTTCTGACAGACAGGCTGTCCAACATTGCCGACCCTGCAGTCATGCCAGTATGGCTAAAATTGGAAAGAAATAGAGAAGTGAAAAGGACAGGAAACACTACTGAGATCCGGACTGAGATCTGTAGCAATCAGTGAAGTTGAGAGTAATTATACTTCAAGTGAAAAGTGTGTTTGTCCCGCTGTGAGATATGTCGGTCACTTGAGACCTTCGAATAAGCTGTAGTCAGAAATTGAGCTCAGAGGGAATCCAGAGCACCACATACAGCACCTGTGGTAGCATGTTTAATCTAATCTCCTGCAGTGTCCCATCATGAGCACCAGAGGAATGGGTTTCCCTTAAAGCTTGTGTGTTTTTTCCCTCTCTCGTCCTATCACAGAGGTAAATCCGGTGTCATTTCTTGGACTTTGCTTGGCTTCCTTGTGGCAGTAAATTGCACCACAAACCACCCACGCAGTCCACAAGCGATAAGGGCATATCAGCAGCCGTAGCTGCTCATAATTTAATGTCATGACAACAGTGAAAGAGACACACAGTTACAATATATGGTACTGAAAGCATATGAAATCACAGATACTATTATAGGAGTGGGTAGGATATGTGGAAATAGTAACAGTAGACAACCAGGTAGGCAAACTTGTTTCATCAAACTAGAGGAAAGGACAATGAGTCTTTATCAGATTGCAGGTCGACGATGAGTCATGTGTGGGTGAAAGTAAAAAGTAGGCCAGTCTAAGAATGAGACACGCAGGTATTCATGTGTGGGATGGAGCCGTGGAGTTCAGCCAGATCAAAGACCGCGGCCCCTCCTGTTATTTTGTAATTTGGAGAATATGTATGGATGCTACTGTGTGTGTTCATTCATGTGTAGCTCTGTGAACTGAATGGATACAATCACTACAAACTGATTTCACCAGAAGCCAGGAGCTGTTTATTTACCAATGGACTACTGGTGCCTGATGTGTAGACCAACTTGACCATTGCAGCTCTGTTTTCACTTACAGAGATGAAACTAGCCACCATCCGGAGACTGAAAAACAGATGTAGATAAAGCAAAACCTTGTGCACTCATTTGCCTTAATTTTATATTGCCATATGCTACCCAGGATCTTTCTATTTAGAAAGGATGAAAGTTGAAGCTAAGGTATCAGAAATATGTATCACAAACCAGTGAGTGAGATTTTTTGAATGGTATAAACATGTTTTATATCTTAATACCTACAACTGCTGAGCTGAGAGCTCCATGACCGTGTGTTACATAATTTAGGGGTTTGTTTTGCTGCTATGACGCAACTTCAAATATGGCCCCACAAACCCAGGAGGCTACTTTATAGACATGTAATTTACTTTTATAAGCCCAACTTTAGTAGCTTGAGAGTCAGAGATGAAGAAAGAAAAAGAACTGTGCCAATGTTTGCATGGTCCACTTGAGCAACGCTCCACAGCAGAATGATAAAGGATTATACGAGGAAAATCTTGACACAGCTCCGCACTGTGTGTGTCTTTGCAATTTAAAATGTTCAGGAGTTCATTCTGGAAATTAGATCTACAGCATTGTCTAATACTGAAACTGATATGCGAGGGTAAACATACAGAATTACTGATACAGTACAGTCTGTAAGTATTTTGACAGTGATATGACTTTCATTGTTTTGGCTCTACTCTAGCACGTTGGATATGGAATTAAACAATGCCTATGAGGTTAAAGTGCTGATATTCGGTGTTAAGGGTATTTGGAGTGTTCAGAGCCATAATGGGTGAACACTAGGAATATTTATACACTGTAAACTCATTATTTTTTCATTTCAAATCTAAAGTGCTGGAGCATGAATAAAACAGTCCAAATGCAGACAGACTGCACTGTATATTGTATTGTGCAGAGTCCACCCAAGTGAACACCTTTGGGAGATTTTGAACTGAAGTGTAAGACCACAATAATCAAACAACAAGCCTTAATGAATAAGGTTAGCACCATTTATACAATGGGGAAATATTTGTGACTGACTAATATGCTGCATCATTTAATGTGGTAAGGATAAATAGTCCTGTAGTTTCACTGTAGAATCATTAATGAGGGCCAATAACAACCTCAGTCAGCTAAATACAGTTGCTAAATACAGCTCCTGTATTTGAAACTAAGGAGCGTGCATTAGCCTTTTTATGTGCTGATTGGTGAACAAGTAGGCCTACACCATCAGTCTGTGAGACTTAAAGGAAAAGTTCAACATTTTGGGAGGGATGCTTCCTGACCAAAAGTAGCAAAATCCACCTACCAGCAACTGTAGTGTGAACAGCTGTTTATATTTGTATATTATGTGACTATGTGACGTGTATTATGTGACTGACTAAACCCTAGAGTGAAACGACAAATTGTTATTTTTACATTTTTTAAAAATCTTTTATATGGATTAAACACGATATAATGTATTAATTAGTGACAGAGCCAGGCTGGCTGTAGCCAGCTCACATATTTAATGGCCTGACATGAACAGAGTATCAATCTCCACATCTAACTCTTGACAAAAAAGCAACTAAACCTGTTTCCCAAAATGGTGAACTATTTCTTTAACATCCTACACATAAGCTGCAAGACAGGAGGATATCTGTAACACTGACAGGTGGGGCAGACAGGTAGTGAGGTCTGCAGTGGTTGATCCCTAGCCAGGAGGGTGTGGGTTCACTTCCTCTCCTAGTGCCGTGTCAAACTTTGGCACAGTGCTCCACATCCTCTGGTGGGTGGAGAGATTCTGTGTCATCTGGTGATGAAGGGCCACATCGTGGCAGAAGAAAGAGGGAGGGGATAAGAGCCTTGGAATGGGCATGGACGTTGTTTGAAGTGCGTTTGTGAGCATGAATGGGTGTACGCAGATAGAAAGCCATCCAGCATATGAATGTTCTTGCACTTGCATTTGTGTGCGGACACAGGCACATGGGTGTGTGTGTACATTCCTTGATTATGTTTGAGCTTTTCTTGTGTGTATCCCTCCAACAGACAGGAGCTTCCTGTTGTAGTAATTGTCTTTTTATAGCTACTCTGAGGCGCCTTTTGGCCCACGGCGGACAAACATACAAGCACTTCAAAATCACCTGCTAGTCAGTGAAGAAGAAGCTCGGTAACTGACAGCTGAGGAAAGTGAAAGAGAAAAGACGAGACTAAGTGCTTTAAGGTGAAAGTTAAAATGTGAATGTTAAAATGTCTGAGGGCCTTGAGGCCAATCAGTAAAACCCTTTAATCAACCTGAAGTGGAAGCAGCCGCTCAAGGCGTTGCATAACTTCTGCTTCATTTTGTTTCTCTTGAACTACACTTATCTGAATCGAGGCCCCCGTAAAAGGAGCCCTTTATTGTTACTGAACAGAATAGTAACAAGATTAGACCTGGCTCGGCTTTGTGTGTGTAATAACTCCACCTCTGTGGCATTCATAACACACAGGCCTGGGTCACAGTTAAGAGGGAGAAAGGATAAAATAAAGCAACGACAGCACTCTTATCCGACGCTCCCCTCCCTTCTCCTTTCCTTCCTCCGAAATCAGATCTGAGCTCTGGCCTGTCTCTCCACCCGGCCCCCCGAGAGAGAGAGGGGGGATCTGTCTGTCCTCAGCACTTCCTCTCTGGCCTCGCCAACACGGGTGGCGCTGGGGCTGTTGCATAAATACAGGTTGAAGGCATGATGTTATGAGGTCATCGCCCTACTCTGACCGACATTATGCTGCCTGCCTACTGCTCTCCAGCCGGGCTCAAGCTCCAGCCTGTTCCTCCCTTCCTGAGTGCATCCTGTCATGTAGTGAAAGTCAGTCTGAGTCTGAGGTTAAGTCATGCTTTTGCTGCAATAGAGGCACATTCAAAGGGGTGGAAACAATAACACTGAGACTGTTGTTATGTCATAAAAATATCATATACTGGATCATAATGGATGTCATTAAACTGATTTAACACCTGACACCTTCTCGCCAAGGAAAACTGTGTCACAAAGTTATAATTTATAGAGGAGCTATTGTATTGGGTTGCAATTTATCCATCACATGTAAATACAGTATAATTCTGGGTATTTGTGGTGTTACAAATATCAACTTCCCTTTTATTGACTTAATTGGTTACCTTAACTACCAGATGCTTCAATAAAAGGGCTTTTTCTTTCATCTACTAGTGTTTGAAACTGAATCAACAATCTTATAAGCACAGTCACTTCACACAGTCATTGTCTAGATGTGTGAAGGTAAAAAAGATGGCTGGATTTAAGCATCGTGAGCTCTCATTCCATCCCTTTGATCCAGATCCAAATATCGCAACAACTATTGGGTGAATTTCTATTTCTATTTTATATAAGAATTTATGGTCCCCAGAGGCTGAATCATAATGACTTTGATGATCCCTTGACTATTCTATAATGCCAATTGTGGTTGATATTTTTGGTTTTTAGTGAACTATATCTCAACAGATTGCCATGAATTTTGGTGTAGACATTCATGTCCCCCTCAGGACAATTTATAAAATATACACAATATAACCTGTGATCCATTTTTTACATATAGCACCATCTTAAGGTCAATATTTCCATTTGTCCTATACTTTGGTTTATGACTAAATACCGGCAGAACTAATGACATTCCCATCAGCCTCAGCCTCATCTTTGTGTTTAGTTCAAATTAGCAAATGTTAGCATAAGGGTATAAACACTTTTGATTTTAAACGTGGTCAGACGACACGTCCTAATTCATTTAAAGCACACTCAACCCAACTGTCTTTTATAGAGAACATAATTCTCTCTTGTACTATTTTGAACTGCTCTGACTGAAATTGGCGTAGATGAGCAAATATTACATTATGACACCATCCCACAACTCAGCCTTTATCCTGGAATTTCTCAGCATTCGGATTGGTGCATGGAATCTCTGACGATAGCCTATAAAACTGTGTCTTTGTGCTTATCAATCAAAGCATCTGTGGACTCAAACAGGAAATGTTTTTTTAATGACCATGCTGCCCTTGTACCGTAACGCTGTGCTAGCCAATTAGCTGCCAATAATTACATGCTTGTGTGTATTTTAGAAATGGACCTTGGCTATGAGCACTGTTATTAGTTTTGTTTAGACACTGCAGACGACAAAATCACAAAAGCTCTCTTTGAAACACTTCTCAGGTGCATTTTGTCACTGCGGTCTGCGGCTGTATCTGATTAAACTGTGAGATGAAGCTAGCATTCTGGGGTCCACTTAACATTTCCTATTGCAAAAACTACAGCATTTTGTGCTGTAGTTGGTCACGACATGGAATGGAGACCAAGTGGCGCACAGAAACTGCGATAAGCATCAAATTGCTCCCGTCAGCGACAAAAACTGTCTCTGTTTCTCACTTTTTGTGGCTCAGGCCATGGTCTTCAGAAAAAGGGCGCCTTTTGACATGGAGCTGAATAAGATACTTTATGGAGTAGGCAACAGAGAAAAAGCTAACACAGCATTTAGGTAAGGAATGAGCAGTGGTCAAACCATTTAACATCTATCCTAATATATAAGTTTAATGTGTGAATAGAGGGTTTTCATAACTTTTGCTTGGCTCCTTTCCTTTGCCATATTATCACTCATAAAAGGCCAAAAGAAATGTGTACAGGGTTCCTAAAAATGAACTACCTCAGAAAATGAATTCACTAATTTGTGAGCAAACAGCTAAAATCACTTGAGCACCAAAAGTAAAAAGAGAGGAGATAGGCCCTACAGGCTTTCCAGGCTGGATAATGTGGGCACAGCAAATTATCTGCTACATGAGCCTGAGCTCAAATGTATGCACTTGTATGAGCAACTTAAGTAACTTATTGTATCTTATCATGAATTCTTAATATTCTCCATACTCACTGAAGCTGCTCAATCAGCACTTTGCTCTCTGCTGCTATTTTTTTGTCCTGTCACTGTTACTGAGCCTGTGTGTGTGTGTGTCTGTGTGTGTGTGTATAGTTTAAGATAAAAGGCTGCTCCTATCTGTGGGCAGAGGGTGTGTACACCAGATCAGCACGCACATTATCGTCAAGTGAATATTTACTCTCTGGCCCGGTGCCCTGGCTTCTATCTCACGATGGCATCTGACGTGGTTTCTGTGCCTCCATGTTCACTAAACATGTCCTGCCACACTTTGATCCATGCCTACAGTCAAGTTTTCACATTCCTGCTAAGTTTTTCTCAGTTTCATTACATTGTATATGCTCATATAGACAAGCTGATGCAGTGACAGCTTTAATACTTTGTAATGCCAAGTGTAATAGTATTGCTGGCAGTGTCCACTGTGACATTATAATTTAGGTAACACCCTCATTATGGCTTAATGGGGCTGTAAGAGTGACATAATACTACAGAGACCCTCAACTCAATGGAAAACCCCTCAACAAAGATCTGTCTTTGACCCAGAGTTGTGCTACTACGTCCTCAACACCTGCTTCTCTCCGTTTTGACGCTTTTTTTTTCGCACTCTTTCTCCCCATTTCCATCTTTGCTTTTTTCCTCCCTTCTCATCCCTCTCCTCTCTTCAAGTCCTTGTTTCTGTTCCTCTCTATATTAGTTTGTTTTACCATTTCACCTTCAGGCTCCCCACTCCATTCTGACAGTAATAAAAAAAATACTGCACTGTAAGAAGGAGAGAGAAACTCTACACAGCTGAACATTTCCATGGAGATGCATTATCTACATTATGATCTAAGCCTGGCTGTTACACTGAGTTGTTCTCTGTTTTTGAACACAGCTGTCATTTACACAATCCTGGCACATGGCGCTAACACTGGAACAACAGCGACGATGATGATGATGAAGACAATAATAGTGGTAAGAGTAATGGAATACTACTCTTAGGACTGAAGCGGGTGCTTACGCACGTATCAGGGTGAGTCACAGGGAGGGGAGGGTCCTCCCTCCTTCTGCAATTCTGTGGTGAGGTATTAAAATAGTGAAGAGAAAAAACTGGTTTGACAGACAGTTACACAATCTGGATTCTTTTGTTATGGAACGCAGGGAAAGTGGTAATGAATGTGTTGATGTGTAGTATGTGTGCACATTACTGCACTGTACACATGGCAAAAAATTAAAGAGGCAGGTGATGAAGAGAAAGCTTAAAGGAGTGAAGGGGAAAAAGGGAAATCAATATGGTATTAGGAAGAGATGATATTTTAATTTGCTACACTCTGCTGCATTCCTTACATTAAAGGATAATTACGCTTTATCACAACATGGGTCTTATTTTCATAGTTTTGACCATCATTTACATCAGTTATTATAACATTGTATCGGGGAACACTGTGACATCACTGCAGTGGATTCAGATGGGGCAAGAAACGGTTGGTGATCAGGCAAGTTGACAGTTAAGCAAGATAATCCAGTTTGAGTTATATTTCCATTACCCTTTATTTTCTCTTCCAAAAGAGCTTGAGTAAGCTGGGGGATGGTTCAAACCATTATGCTAAACCACAGTGTACTTCAACAACTATTTGATGGATTGCCAAGAAATTTCCATTCAGGTTTAGAGCCATCATTATGTCCAAGTTTCAATGTGTTCAGTTCTTTGGTTCTTGCAAAACTAATGACATTCACATTAACTTCAGCTGTACTTTCTGTCCGTTTGTTAGCATGCTAATTTGCTAAACATGGTGGACACATTATACTTGCTAAACATTTTAGCATCCTGATGTTAGCATTTAGCTCAAAATTGCCTACCAGTAGGAATAAACTAGCATGGCTCTGCACTAAGCCAGCTATATGATCTCAACAAATAACTTGGTGAGCAGAATCTTATCATTACTTATAGGACTTAAATTGTCCAAAACTGTGACAAATAGGGAATAAGAATATATGTTTTTAATACACTGAAAATTCTTTGAATAACCATAAAAGGTTTAAAGAGGTCTTCCTACTGTAAATAAAGATGGTAACTGGTTTGTGTGATTATTTTGTATCATGGTCATATATTCAAAATCCTCTGGGACAGTCCTGAAACCGGTGGGAAACAGAGGTGAGTTGCTCCAAAAATAGTCCTCCCTGCGGTGGTTCACAGCTCTGTGACAGAGGGCTGAAAGTGACACAGGAAACCATAATTTTCTAATGTATACAATGCACTACCCCTCTATTCATATGTCTCTTTCTGACACACATAACTATATGTATGTAGAATAAGGAAATGAAGATACTCATAGCTCCTGGGTATGTGTGAGTGCAGACACAAACCGTTTGGTCTTAACGACACGTCAGTGACAACACACTGTTGATTGTCCTTCACCTTCACGTCATCCTGCGGACTGTGGAGCCAGCTCATGCACTTGTTTGCTCTATGCAGGAAGGAGCCCCTGACTTATTTAAGAAGAAAATACAAATACGAGACCAGCTGAATAAGTCCTTTATTGTTAGCGTGGCTGTGCTTTAAATAGCAAAATGACTTTTTCTTTCTGTATGTGAATGTGGTGACACTGGTGCTGAAGCCTCCAAGACAAACAAAAAGTTGTATTTTTCCCCTCAGCATACAGAGTGGAGGTGTGTATGAGCATGTGTGTGCATATGCTTAGATGGTGTTTGCATGCCCATGTGGTACTGGCTTTTTTTGAAGTTCCATTATATGTTGACATTTCACCACAGCACAGTGTCCCGCATCACATTTTCCCTGTTACAGATGTAACTAGCTCACGTCTGCCATGTATGTGAGCAGGCATACATACTGTAGGTTGGCATTGTGTGGTAATGGAACAAGTCCACACACACTCTCACACCGTCAACAAGCTGGAGAGCATCCACTCTGGCTGTAAGGTCTATAAACCAACGCAGGGCAACGAGGTTACACAGTTAGAAACACAACCGCTGTGTGAGTCACACAGTTCTCTTAAAAAGTCTGGTGGCTTGAGGTATTGTTGGAAAAGCACACAAGATATTCATATTATATTAAAAGTCAGAAAAAGTTAGACGTGTTTCAAGATAGTTATCCAAATTACTGTACTTGAATCTTTCAAAACATGAAAGCATTCATAAAAAACAATGGTAGGAGTGGATTCATGTGATGATGCTGGCATCTCCTGAGGTTCCAATTTGACGTGTTGACACAGGCAGAATGGAGCTTTGCAGCAAATTATAATTTAAACACAGCGGCTTGTGGAGGCAATGATGACCAAAATATGTCTAAATTTTTCACACTCATATTTACAATCTTACCATGCACCCTAAAATGGGTAACAATGTCCTCCAATGGCACATAAGCCACTAGACAGCCAGACCTACAGTGAGAATATTGTCTTCTGCATGAAGCCTCAACAGACAGGGAAATACAACTGGTTTAAGTCACAGGGACAAGGAAATTTGTGGTTTAATAATCTGAGTCAATCTGTGATAATATAGCATTAACACCAATCAAACTTAATTGGTGTTAAATATTAGATGTTCTGCTGTAGTGAACTTTCACTGTTATCCAAAAGCTCTAAAGCTCTGTCACTATGAGTACCATGTACATATAATAGTGTTCCTGTGCCAGTAGCTGAAAAATGAGATGACTGATGTAAGCTGGGATCAAGTGTTGATCATATAACATCAGTTCCAGTGGTCTGATTTATGCTTTTTTTTCTGCAATACCTGTATTGAAAATGAAAATGCCTCTGTTTCTCTTCTAGGCCATCTTTACACAATTTACAAAGTTTCTCACCAAAGATCAATGAAATCTGTGGGCAAGAAAAGCTCTATTCAGAGTGCTCAAACAGACTTACATGTTTTTCCACTGATGGCCAAGCTTTAATGATTACCATGTTTTTGTAATGTTTATGGGCATTTATGTGGAAGGTTTTGCCAAGGAAATCCTAATTTAATTCTTAAGAACTTTTCTTTTTTTTTTTTTAATGAAGCCTATTTGAGTACAGTACCATAGCTTATAAGCTGCATCATGAATGTCATTAACAGTTGGTTAAAACTGCTTTAATTCACAGTGCAGTATTGCAGTTGGTATGAAATCAGACAGTCTCTGATGTCTTTTCAAAAATGTCCGCAAGAGAAGAGAGTTTTGCTGATGTGGCAAATTTCCCATTTTGGTTCTAAAGAAATCCATGTGAACCTACTAATTTAGTTCACTTCTAACAGCCAATTTTCTCTTCAGACTCATTAAATCCATGTGTCTAATGAACAGCCTGTGTAGTAGCTCTCTCTCTCTCTCTCTCTCCCTCTGTATCTCTCAAACTGTGCACATGTGTGTGTCATGGAAATGCTCAGTATTTGAACTTTACTTTGGGCTCAAAGAAGCAGTTGGACATTTTGGGAGTTCAGCTTATATGCTGTCTTGGCAAGAATATTGATACAATTCTCATATCTGCACATTAAACAAACAGGTAGCTTAGCTTAGCATAGCATAAAGACAAAAAAAAGATTACACGAGGAAACAGCTAGCCTGGCCCTTTCCAAATTTAACAAAATTGGATCTAGGTTTGCATATGGATGGTAGAGAATTGTCCCTACCAATAGTTTTGGGAGGACAGAATTGTCCTTACCAATATTTGACTTTGACTATGGACTATGATGTCTTCATATATTACTATAATATGATATTTTTTTTATGTTTTTATGCTTTATCATACTATGTTGTTTTTTCACTTCTTTTACGATTCTATTTTTCCCATCACTATGAAATACTGCTTTTATGCGGCAACAAGATAGTGTAGTGGTTAAAGCTGCAGACTCCTAATGAGAAGGTGCTTGGTTCATATCCCACCTAGGACCATTTTGCTGGGAACTATAATCATTTGCCTTGTGACATTAGGGCCTTACTATGCATTGATGTCTTCATATCTTACTATACTATGATATTTTTTTTTGTTGTTTTTATGCCTTATTATACTGTGTTGTTTTTTCACTTTTTTGCCATACTATACAATGTCGTTTTTTTCACTTTTTTGCCCTAGTATACTCTGTAGTTTTTTTTCACTTTTAAGACCTTACTGTACTGTGACGTCTTCATTTCTCACTATAATATGATATTTTTTGATGTTTTTATGTGTAATTATACTATGTTGTTTTTTCACTTTTTTTTTTCCATATTATACTATGTCGTTTTTTTCACTTTTTTGCCCTAGTATACTCTTTAGTTTATTTCACTTTTAAGGCCTTACTGGACTATAACGTCTTTATATATTACTATAATATGATATTTTCATGCCTTATTATACTATGTTGTTTTTTCACTTTTTTTGCCATACTATACTATGTGGTTTTTTTCACTTTTTTGCCATACTATACTATGTCATTTCTTTCACTTTTAAGGCCTTCCTGTACTATGACGTCTACATATATTACTATAATATGATATTTTTATATGTTTTTTTGCCTAATTATACTATGTTTTTTTTTTCACTTTTTTGCCATACTATACTATGTCGTTTTTTTTCATTTTTTTGCCATACTATACTCTGTAGTTTTTATTCACTTTTAAGACCTTACTGGACTATGACGTCTCCATTTCTCACTATAATATGATATTTTTAAATGTTTTTATGCCTTATTATACTATGTTGTTTTTTTTAACTTTTTTTGCCATACTATACTATGTCGTTTTTTTCACTTTTTTGTCATAGTATACTATGTCGTTTTTTTTTAGTTTTAAGGCCTTACTGGACTATGAGGTCTTCATTTCTCACTATAAAATTATATTTTTTTATGTTTTTATACCTAATTATACTATGTGGTTTTTTCACTTTTTTTGCCATACTATACTATGTCGTTTTTTTTCACTTTTTTGCCATACTATACTATGTAGTTTTTTTTTAGTTTTAAGGCTTTCCTGTACTATGACGTCTACATATATTACTATAATATGATATTTTTATGTTTTTTTGCCTAATTATACTTTGTTTTTTTTTTTCACTTTTTTTGCCATACTATACTATGTCGTTTTTTTTCACTTTTTTTACCATACTATACTATGTAGTTTTTTTCACTTTTAAGACCTTACTGGACTATGACGTCGTCATTTCTCACTATAATATGATATTTTTCAATGTTTTCATGCCTTATTATACTATGTTGTTTTTTCACTTTTTTTGCCATACTATACTATGTCGTTTTTTTCACTTTTTTGCCATAGTATAATATGTGTTTTTTTTTACTTTTAAGGCCTTACTGGACTATGACGTCTTCATTTCTCACTAGAAAATGATATTTTTTATGTTTTTCTGCCTAAATATACTATGTTGTTTTTTCACTTTTTTTGCCATACTATACTATGTGGTTTTTTTCACTTTTTTGCCATACTATACTATGTTGTTTTTTTCACCTTTAAGGCCTTACTGTACTATGACGTCTACATATATTACTATAATATGATATTTTTATATGTTTTTTTGCCTAATTATACTTTGTCTATTTTTCACTTTTTTTGCCATACTATATACTATGTCGTTTTTTTCACTTTTTTGCCATACTATACTATGTCGTTTTTTTTTTACTTTTAAGGCCTTACTGGACTATGACGTCTTCATTTCTCACTATAAAATGATATTTTTATATGTTTTTATGCCTAATTATACTATGTTGTTTTTTCACTTTTTTTGCCATACTATACTATGTCGTTTTTTTCACTTTTTTGCCAAACTATACTATGTCGTTTTTTTCACTTTTAAGGCCTTGCTGTACTATGACGTCTACATATATTACTATAATATGATATTTTTATATGTTTTTTTGCCTAATTATACTGTTTGTTTTTCACTTTTTTTGCCATACTATACTATGTCGTTTTTTTCACTTTATTGCCATACTATACTATGTCTTTTTTTTCACTTTTGAGGCCTTACTGTACTATGACGTCTTCACATATTACTATAATATGATATTTTTTGATGTTTTCATGCCTAATTATATTATGTTGTTTCTTCCCCTTTTTCCAGTGCCTTACTAAACTTTTATGTTTTTATAGCTCACTATGAAATACCGCTTTTTGCATGTAACAGGATAGTGTAGTGGTTAAAGCTGCAGACTCCTAATGAGAAGGTTCTTGGTTCAAATCCCACCTAGGACCATTTTGCTGGAAATATAATTATTTGCCTTGTGACATTAGGGCATTACTATGCATTGATGTCTTCATATCTTGCTATATTATGATGTTTTTTGATGTTTTTATGCCTTATTATACTATGTTGTTTTTTCACTCTTTTGCCATACTATAATATGTCGTTTTTTTCACTTTTAAGGCTTTACTGTACTATGACGTCCACATATATTACTATAATATGATATTTTTTAAATGTTTTTTTGCCTTATTATACTATGTTGTCTTTTTTCACTTTTTTGCCATACTATACTATGTCTTTTTTTTCACTTTTAAGACCTTACTGGACTATGACATCTTCATTTCTCACTATAATATGATATTTTTTAATGTTTTTATGCCTTATTATACTATGTTGTTTTTTCACTTTTTTTGCCATACTATACTGTCGTTTTTTACACTTTTTTGCCATACTATACTATGTCGTTTTTTTCACTTTTTTGCCAAAGTATACTCTGTAGTTTTTTTTTCACTTTTAAGGCCTTACTTTACTGTGACGTTTTCATTTCTCAATATAAAATGATATTTTTTTATGTTTTTATGCCTAATTATACTATGTGGTTTTTTCACTTTTTTTGCCATACTATACTCTGTAGTTTTTTTCACTTTTAAGACCTTACTGGACTATGACGTTTTCATTTCTCACTATAATATGATATTTTTTTATGTTTTTTTGCCTAATTATACTATGTTGTTTTTTCACTTTTTTTGCCATACTATACTATGTCGTTTTTTTCACTTTTTTGCCATAGTATACTATGTCGTTTTTTTTACTTTTAAGGCTTTCCTGTACTATGACGTCTACATATATTACTATAATATGATATTTTTATGTTTTTTTGCCTAATTATACTTTGTTTTTTTTTTTTCACTTTTTTTGCCATACTATACTATGTCGTTTTTTTTCACTTTTTTACCATACTATACTATGTAGTTTTTTTCACTTTTAACACCTTACTGGACTATGACGTCTTCATTTCTCACTATAATATGATATTTTTTTATGTTTTTTTGCCTAATTATACTATGTTATTTCTTCCCTTTTTTTCAGTGCCTTACTAAACTTTTGTGTTTTTATGGCTCACTATGAAATACTGCCTTTGCAAGTAACAGGATAGTGTAGTGGTTAAAGCTGCAGACTCCTAATGAGAAGGTGTTTGGTTCAAATCCCTCCTAGGACCATTTTGTTGGGAACTATAATTATTTGCCTTGTGACATTAGGGCCTTACTATACATTGATGTCTTCATATCTTACTATACTATGATGTTTTTTTGATGTTTTTATGCCTTATTATACTGTGTTGTTTTTTCACTTTTTTGCCATACTATACTATGTCGTTTTTTTCACTTTTAAGACCTTACTGGACTATGACGTTTTCATTTCTCACTATAATATGATATTTTTTTATGTTTTTTTGCCTAATTATACTATGTTGTTTTTTCACTTTTTTTGCCATACTATACTATGTCGTTTTTTTCACTTTTTTGCCATAGTATACTATGTCGTTTTTTTTACTTTTAAGGCCTTACTGGACTATGACGTCTTCACATATTACTATAATATGATATTTTCTGATGTTTTCATGCCTAATTATACTATGTTGTTTCTTCCCTTTTTTTCAGTGCCTTACTAAACTTTTATGTTTTTATGGCTCACTATGAAATACTGTTTTTTGCAAGTAATAGGATAGTGTAGTGGTTAAAGCTGCAGACTCCTAATGAGAAGTTTCTTGGTTCAAATCCCTCCTAGGACCATTTTGCTGGGAACTATAATTATTTGCCTTGTGACATTAGGGCCTTACTATGCATTGATGTCTTCATATCTTACTATACTATGATGTTTTCTTTATGTTTTTTTGCCTAATTATACTATGTTGTTTTTTCACTTTTTTACCATACTATACTATGTCGTTTTTTTCACTTTTTTGCCCAAGTATACTCTGTAGTTTTTTTTCACTTTTAAGGCCTTACTGGACTATGACGTCTTCATTTCTCACTATAATATGATATATTTTTATGTTTTTATGCCTAATTATACTATGTTGTTTTTTCACTTTTTTGCCAAACTATTCTATGTAGTTTTTTTCACTTTTAAGGCCTTCCTGTACTATATAGTCTACATTTATCACTATAATATGATATTTTTTAATGTTTTCATTCCTTATTATAGTATGTGGTTTTTTCACTTTTTTTGCCATACTATACTGTGTCGTTTTTTTCACTTTTTTGCCATACTATACTCTCTAGTTTTTTTCACTTTTAAGACCTTACTGGACTATGACGTCTTCATTTCTCACTATAATATGATATTTTTTGATGTTTTTTTGCCTAATTATACTATGTTGTTTTTTCACTTTTTTTGCCATACTATACTATGTCGTTTTTTTTACTTTTTTGCCATAGTATACTATGTCGTTTTTTTTTACTTTTAAGGCCTTACTGTACTTTGACGTCTTCACATATTACTATAATATGATATTTTTTGATGTTTTCATGCCTAATTATACTATGTTGTTTCTTCCCTTTTTTTCAGTGCCTTACTAAACTTTTATGTTTTTATGTCTCACTATGAAATACTCTGGTTTTTGCAAGTAACAGGATAGTGTAGTGGTTAAAGCTGCAGACTCCTAATGAGAAGGTTCTTGGTTCAAATCCCACCTAGGACCATTTTGCTGGGAACTATAATTATTTGCCTTGTGACATTAGGGCCTTACTATACATTGATGTCTTCATATCTTACTATACTATGATGTTTTTTTGATGTTTTTATGCGTAATTATACTATGTTGTTTTTTCACTTTTTTGCCATACTATACTATGTCGTTTTTTTCACTTTTAAGGCCTTCCTGTACTATGACGTCTACATATATTACTATAATAGGATATTTTGATGTTTTTTTGCCTAATTATACTATGTTGTTTTTTTTCACTTTTTTACCATACTATACTATGTCGTTTTTTAACTTTCTTGCCATACTATACTCTCTAGTTTTTTTCACTATTAAGACCTTACTGGACTATGGCGTCTTCATTTCTCACTATAATATATTTTTTTAATGTTTTTTTGCCTAATTTTATTATGTTGTTTTTTCACTTTTTTTGCCATACTATACTATGTCGTTTTTTTCACTTTTAAGGCCTTGCTGTACTATGACGTCTACATATATTACTATAATATGATATTTTTACATGTTTTTTTGCCTAATTATACTATGTTTATTTTTCACTTTTTTTGCCATACTATACTATGTCGTTTTTTTCACTTTTTTGCCATACTATACTATGTCGTTTTTTTTTACTTTTAAGGCCTTACTGGACTATGACGTCTTCATTTCTCACTATAATATGATATTTTTTTTATGTTTTTCTGCCTAATTATACTATGTTGTTTTTTCACTTTTTTTGCCAAACTATACTATGTCGTTTTTTTCACTTTTAAGGCCTTCTTGTACTATGACGTCTACATATATTACTATAATAGGATATTTTTATATGTTTTTCTGCCTAATTATACTATGTCGTTTTTTTCACTTTTTTGCCAAACTATACTATGTCCTTTTTTTCACTTTTAAGGCCTTCCTGTACTATGATGTTTACATATATTACTATAATATGATATTTTTATTATGTTTTTATGCCTAATTATACTATGTTGTTTTTTCACTTTTTTTTGCCATACTATACTATGTCGTTTTTTTCACTTTTTTGCCAAACTATACTATGTCCTTTTTTTCACTTTTAAGGCCTTCCTGTACTATGACGTTTACATATATTACTATAATATGATATTTTTATATGTTTTTTTGCCTAATTATACTATGTTGTTTTTCACTTTTAAAGCCTTCCTTGACTATGACATCTTCATTTCTCTCTATAAAATGATATTTTTTGATGTTTTTATGCCTAATTATACTATGTTGTTTTTTCACTTTTATTGCCATACTATATTATGTCGTTTTTTTTTACTTTTTTGCCATACTATAATATGTCGTTTTTTCACTTTTAAGACCTTACTGGACTATGATGTCTTCATTTCTCACTATAATATGATATTTTTTTAATGTTTTTATGCCTAATTATACTATGTGGTTTTTTCACTTTTTTTTGCCATACTATACTATGTCGTTTTTTTCACTTTTTTGCCAAACTATACTATGTTGTTTTTTTCACTTTTTTGCTCTAGTATAATCTAGTCTTTTTTCACTTTTAAGGCCTTACTGGACTATGATGTCTTCATTTCTCACTATAAAATTATATTTTTTTATGTTTTTATGCCTAATTATACTATGTTTTTTTTTTCACTTTTTTTGCCATACTATACTATGTCGTTTTTTTCACTTTTTTGCCAAACTATACTATGTCCTTTTTTTCACTTTTAAGGCCTTCCTGTACTATGACGTTTACATATATTACTATAATATGATATTTTTATATGTGCTTTTGCCTAATTATACTATGTTTTTTTTTCATTTTTTTGCCATACTATACTATGTTGTTTTTTTTCACTTTTAAAGCCTTCCTGGACTATGACATCTTCATTTCTCTCTATAAAATGATATTTTTTAATGTTTTTATGCCTAATTATACTATGTTTTTTTTTTCACTTTTTTTGCCATACTATACTATGTCGTTTTTTTCACTTTTAATGCCTTACTGGACTATAAGGTCTTTATATATTATTATAATATGATATTTTCATGCCTTATAATACTATGTTGTTTTTTCACTTTTTTTGCCATAATATACTATATCGTTTTTTTCACTTTTTTGCCCTAGTATAATCTTTAGTTTTTTTCACTTTTAAGGCCTAACTGTGCAACGACATCTTCATATATTACTATAATATGATATTTTTAGATTTTTTTATGCCTTATTATACTATGTTGTTTTTTCACTTTTTTTGGCATACTATACTATTTTGTTTTTTCACTTTTTGCCCTAGTATACACTTTAGTTTTTTTCACTTTTAAGGCCTTAATGGAATATGGCGTATTCATATCTTTCTATAATAAGAGGTTTTTTAAAAATTTTTTATGTCTTATTATACTTTCTTGTTTTTTCACTTTTTTTTTTTACCATACTATACTATGTCGTTTTTTCACTTTTTTGCCCTAGTATGTGTTGTAATTTTTTCAGTTTCAAGGCCTTACTGTACTACAACGTCTTCATATATTACTATAATATGATATTTTTTTATGTTTTTATGCCTAATTATACTATGTTGTTTTTTCATTTTTTTTTGCCATAATATACTATGTCATTTTTTCATTTTTTTGCCTTAGTATGCTGTGTAGTTTTTTCACTTTTAAGGCCTTACTGTACTATGACGTCTTCATATATTACTACAATATGATTTGTTTTTGATGTTTTTATGCCTTATTATACTATGTTGTTTTTTCACTTTTTTTCATACTATACTATGTTGTTTTTTCTCCTTTTTTCGCCCTAGTATACTCTGTTGTTTTTTTCACTTCATTTCCCGTACTATACTATGACATCTTCAGATCTTACTATAATATGATAATTTTTGATGTTCTTATGCCTTATTATACTATGTTGTTTTTTCACTTTTTTTTGCCATACTATACTATGTCGTTCTGGCACTTTTTTTGCCCTAGTATGCTTTGTAATTTTTTTCACTTATAAGGCCTTACTGTACTATGACGTCTTTCTAGACTATGAGGTTTTTTGATTTTTTTCATGCCTTATTATGTTGTGTTTACAGAAATAAGATTGGTATCAAGCTTTTCATCTCAGTCTTGGCAAGAAAGGAAATAAGTGTATTTCCCATAAAGTCAAACTTTTTCTTGAAGTGGATTCATTAGTCTATTTCAGCTGTCCGAAAAAGAAAATTTGATATAAAATCCATCCAGTTCAACATGCAAAAATAATACTGTTACCACTTACGTTCCCTCGCCAGCTTCAAGTGTCTTTATGATAAATGGTCCTGTATCAAACACTTACAATCAATATAAATTTGACCAAAAAGGCCATATTATACCATTTTATTTCATAGTTAAGTATTTCATTGAGCCAAAATACCTCTGTGAGAATAACAGAGTGAGAGAGGGTGAGGGAGACAGTGTGGAGAGGGGTGGGGGGCGGGGGGATGTGGGGTTAGTTCATGAGCTGGTGGCCCATCTGGTTGGAGTTACTGAAACCCCCCTCCTCAATTAGACTCAGCATGATGTCAATAAAACGTCAGACTGGAGAAACTATCACTTAAATTAGGCCTGTCAAGTATTGTTCTTTCCTCAGCATTCCAGTGGGGAGAATCAGTCTGAAATGATTTGTAGTTTGATTAAGGTTACCACAATGTGCCATTTCTGATTTGACTTGGGCACTTGCCTTCAAAATGTTGCCATAATTTTAGCTTATTAGTACTGGGGACACATGTATGTATGTATGTATGCATGTATGTACACACAAACACACACACACACACACACACACACACACACACATATATATATATATATATATATATACACATATATTTATGGGAATGGGGAAGTTGTCTCGGATTTGTTGACCCCACTGGTAGACGGAAAACAAATGCCACTGAGTGGGAAATAAGCAAGAAATAATTAGTTAGGGAGGGAGGTTTGGAGAAAATTGTGACATTTAAGTTTCTCCTCTATTATTGCACAGCGAATACATTAGGAGTTCCCTGGTTTTAGCGATGGGATTTTCCCAACAAGACTGTTTCCTCTTTCCTACAAACCATGGATCATCCTGCAGCGCCGTGATGATTTTCAGGATTATTACTGTCATTTTACATTTCTGAATGGTTGTACCAATTTCAGGCGTGTTTTCAGAGAGTCAGACCAGGGCCTGAAAAACGGCGATCCATGGAAAAGGTCACACATTCCCAACTGCTCCCACTGGGAAAACAGGAGAGTCCACACCTTCTCAGGAACGCAGAGGCCTACTACCCTGAAAGCTGACAACAATTACCACATGAATTTCAGCATATTACAATGCCAAACACTTAATCCGCACACCTCCACTCATTGGTACTCAGCCAGTCTGGAGGTCATCAGCAGTGTTGGCTATTTGGTAGTTTTAGCTGTAAAAGCTATCCATTTAAAGTATTTAGGCTTCAACTAAATCTGTCGGAGAGCTCAAAATTCACATTACAGATGCTTAAAATTCCATGTGCAGTGATACAAGGCCCAAGCCCTGTAAATCACAAACTCTGGGCTACATGTCTATGTCACCGAACCCCTGAGCCTCTATCACATTGCATCTCAAATTCCAACGTTCACGAACATAAAGTTTTCATCAAGTGTTGTGAAAATCTGACAGCCATGGTTTAACAGCCGTGCATCGAGAGGATAGACGACTTATTAGCTGCCTCTGACTCCATGCCAGAGCGCTCTTGACGGTTTAAAAATGCTGATTGCCATAATTACTGTGTAGCAGGGGTCGGTTACAGACTCATACAGTGAAATAAAAAACTTTAATGCTCGTATGTTTCTATAGGAACCTCTCTAACACTGTAAAGATGTGGTCTTGGTTTACTGACAGCCCGTACACTTGGCTTTTATGGTACAAGTGTGACTGAAAGGCTTCATTTTAAATGAAATTGTTCTATATAGCTCATGTTCATCTGGAATATACTTTATGAACCACAGATACAGGGGTGGGCAAAATAATGGAAACATTTTAAGAAAGATAACTAATTCTGCATGGCTAAATATGTGGGTCTTATCAAGTTGTTGATTAGCTGAACTATATGCAATAATGTACTTTAACATACTATATCCTGGTTGGTCAACTTCAGCTTGTGAATGTGATTCTTGTTTTTCGTTCGCCACATGTTGTCATGATGTCTGAGATTGTTCCATTTACATATGTTTTTTTTTTCCTGCACCTGCAGTTCAGGCACAGATGACTTGGCCTCTTTGGAGCTCAGTTAATTGTCTCC
The DNA here is from genome assembly GCF_002814215.2 of Seriola lalandi dorsalis. Lineage (NCBI taxonomy): Eukaryota > Metazoa > Chordata > Actinopteri > Carangiformes > Carangidae > Seriola > Seriola lalandi. Next base: position 826,060 of record NW_019525159.1, read on the forward strand.
TATTGCGTTGAAACTTTGAAAACTTCAAAACTATCAAAGCATTGATTGCCAGAACGTTTTTATAGCTGACAGATGCAGCTGACTGGTATTCAACCTTAGACGACCCGTTTTTGAAGCAGTGTTTGTAAATGTGATTGAAGACCCGCAGGAATTAACTTCTTTTCCATGTTTACATTGTGTTGTCTACACCCTGGGGATAAATATTCCACACAGTATCTATTCTATTAAGGACACTGACTTTGGACAGTGAGTCACATTTGAATAAAACAGTATGTATAAAGCATGAAACATAAGGTTGAGGGGTTCAGTAACTGAACACTCAGCTCAAACACTGATTTGGATTAGTTTTTTTCTGTTTTTTTTTTTTGTTTGCCTCAGGAAATACCTTGCTTTGCACTTTTCATTTCATCATAGGGCTCAAGGATCTGAATCATTCCTAAATACGAATCCGTGTTTTTCTGTCAACCACAGCTCATTACATAGCAATGCACCACAATCTAAGTGTTTTAAATATCACACTAAAAATCACTGAGTCAAAATTTCACCAGTTTGACTGAATATGGCACCAAAATAATAGTGGCTTAACTTGACCCAGCAATCACTGGGTAGAAAAAAACACTGGGTCACCAAGCAAACCCCAAGACCCAGACTCAGTCTTACAGATAACCAGGCAAGTTTTACCTTGAAATTGTTACATACTGATTGTACAAAAAGTTGTGCATATGACATTCAAAAAACTGAAAAAGATACACATGTAAGATTAATCTAAGATCATAACAGTTCACAACCATAGTTTGACCCATTGATTTTTATTGCGTTTGCTAGCCAATCATCCATTGGTATTATATGTATTCAATTAAATCAAGGCTAGCATATTCTGCATGCTAAACCATTTTAGTGAAGTTTCCACTGTGGATGTGAAATGATAAAAATCGGTCACAAATTACAGTTTATGACATGAGGCTGGTGCTGATTTTGCTGGTTGCGAGGTTAGTGCAGATTGAGACATAAGCCAGTCCAAGTTCTCCGTGTGTCAACAAGGTGAGCTCATGGGAAGTCCCTGATTCTCCCATGTCAGACAGACAGAGAAACACATTCTCTCCAGCTCTGGCAGTCCAGTCCCAGGCCTTTTCTTTTTAGAGGCTTCTAATCCTGGCGGGTCCCTGGCCTGACGTCACAGGGCCCTCCCCCCCACCCATCTGTCTACCGATGTGCTGTACCCACACTCTCATTTCCTCCACAGCTCACGAACACCAATCTCTGCTCCACTCTTTTTGGCTTCTGACGTCTGAGTATCTGATTAAAAGAGACTGCCTCATCTGACGCCTCATCTGGCCAGCTGAGAGGGTTAAACTTTGGCGAAGGGAGTTGCTGTGAGAATATCTGGGCTGGTGTGAAGCTCCTTCTCCTCCCTTCATTTGCTCTTCCCCACTTCCCTTGTTGTATGTCTCTTATTCGGCTGTCTCAGTTGCATCATGTGACCAGGAAGTGTGGCTCCCCTCCATTTCCCCTCCTGACAGAAAGGAAATATTGTAACAGAGGGGGCTGGCGCTGGGCTATGTGACGTCACTGGTTAAAAATAACTGGCATATTTAAGGCTGCTGAGGAATCCCAGGGCAGGCAAAGGCTGGACAGCCTGCCGCCCGGCAGGAGCTCTCTCTCCCCTCTCAGTCTGTTTCTCGCTGACTTCTTCTTCTCTCTGCTTCCACTTCCAAACCCAATTCATTTTACACAAGCCCTGCTACATGACCACGACCACCACCTTATCCCTCAACCACATTTTCTTTCACCAGTGGAAACCCACCACCAAATTATACGATGTGATAAAAGCTCAGTGTTGGTTGGTTGCATCCCAGCCCGGCCAGTCCAGCTATAAAAGCTTGGCTGGGATTGTCCAAACAAACAGCCCCCACTGACTCAGACCTCATCCATATGCATAACATCACACAGCAGAACTGTCAACCAGCCCCATCTGTTAACGTAGTTGCCCTATGGAAGACAAATACAGACAAACATTTTTGTAATAAAAATGGCCATAACCAATTTCTGTCACTCTTCAACCCTGTCTCCTACAACTTACATTTATATACAACTAAACTACAACGGCAAATTCATTTAGTAGGAAATGTAACCACTGGCTGGATTATGCTCAGAGGCAGTATTTTTTTTTTTTTTGAATGAATGAATGAATGAATGAAGCACTATAATTATTAATGGCAGTGGATTCACATGGAGGGTGGGCACACAAAGTGCACAACTGTAACACTAGAGACCGGGATTTGTATCCAGAGTCCAGCCTGTTTTAAGTTTTAGGTAACAAAGGCACTTTAAGGAGAGGGAAAGAGCATGGTTTTGGTTGAATGTAGATAATTCTTTCCCTAAACTTAACCAAGTTCTATTGGTGCCTAAACATAACCATAGAAAAAGTGTAATAATGCTGTTGTCACTACAGGTGGATATTGTACTGCAAGACTGGATATTTTGGCAGAATGTAAATATGTTGCCATTGAATATTTTTTTTTATTTTTTGATATGTTCCGTATCAACATATTTGTGACTTGCAAAATACATAGACTAACAACATATCCTCATTATGTTAATAGAAAACATAATGCGGTTGCAATTGTATTACCTACAAAACATGTTTGCAGTTGCAGTTTAATTTAATTTAAAGTAATATAAACATTTCTAGGAGACAGGGTTGCACTGTGTTGATTAATGTACTAGGCTCCACTTGCAGTGCAACACCAGTTCAGGTGGTTTTAGATCACAAAGCGTCTTAGGTTATTATGAATGTCCAATCATTCCATAACAGCACCTCTGATCGACATACAGCCATTACTAAATGTGATAGGAAACAAATTTCAGTCATCAGAGATCCTATCCTTTGGAACTTGAGAGAGCTGAAGCGATTAGTCAATTAATCAGCAGATCAACAATTCATCAGTTAATTGTTTCAGGCATTTTTCAATCAAAAACAACATTCAACAATCAGTTTCTCAATCTGTGATGATTTACATCTTTTTTTCTGTTCTGTATCTGTTTAGTCTGCATCTTTGGTTTTTGATATTCTTTCACAAATTTTTGACATTTCCTAGACTAAACAATTATTCAATGATTAAAGTAATAATTGCAGCTTAACCCTTTATTCAGATGAATCCCATTGAGATAGACATTTCATTTTCAAGACAGACCAGAATGTACATAAAAAACACAATAAAAACAATTCATAGACAGATTTATACCATAGGTTCAAGGATTCAAATATCTGATCAAGGCGTGCATGGTGTTCATTATTATTGTTTTTTTATGAATCTGACAGTTGGCAATGATACAATGAGACATTATGATGTGCTCTATTTGTGCAGTACCAGTCTAGTCTTGTAATTCATTCTGAGATCCTGGGAATAATGACTCTGTGCTAAAAACATTGCTCTTCAAGTCTTAAACCCTGCAGCGCCAGAGGGAATAATCATTACGGTTAGCCCTACAGTCGGTGCCGTGCTGCCTGAGCTCCTCATAGGTTCTTTGGCTTTGCAGCGAGTGAAAAAAAACAGAAAGCTCCTACATGTATAATTGTATTAGAGCTAATGTGAAGTGTAGTGCAGGGAAGTGCAGCACTGAGAATCAAAAAACAAAAAGCTCGACTCAACTTTCAAGAATTAAGGAAAGAATGAAAGCTATTTTTTAATTACTGAACAGCATCTGGAAGAGAGCACTGAAAACCTCAATATCTGGAGTTATGATCAGCTGGTACTCATATTCACTTGGGTGCGTTCCAGGAGGGAGAATTTGATTGGGGGGACACCGGTTAAACCATGTCAGTCACATGCACACCAGGGGTGGAAATCCAAAACACTCAAGAGTCGTGCAGCAGAGTTATTTGGCTATTCACACTCTATTTACATAATATCAATGTTCACAACCGTGTGACTGGATTATCAACTGTGTTTGATCTTTATTTGAATATTAGCATAACCAATAATTATGTCAGTTGTACTGTGGCTATTTTGAAAATACTTAATGTCTGATCAGTCGAAATGCTCGGTACAGCCAAGAACAACACCTGAGCTCATCTTTAAAACAGTAACTGTTTTGAAGGTGCTTCTTCGGGTAGGTGTCATGACATCCATACTCGCGCACCGCTAATAAGAGCACGGAGAAACAACATTATCAGGACGCTTGTTGATGTTAATGAGAGGAAAATATTACCCTCCTGAAGTGTCAAGTTAGCACTCAACAGTACTTGTCGATACAATAACATTACCTCAGTCTCTCCACATCCGATTCATAGTGTTTTTGTAGAATTTCAAAATCTGGAAGTGTCTTCACAGATTAAATGATTCATCATGGGCAGGGTTGCTTGCTTGTTCGTATCACTGGCACTACATACGTTTAATACTATAAGTGTTGCATTAACATATTCCATACAAGTGTGTGGTGTGAGTTACTAAATCACCATGACTTCATTGTGTCAGGAAAAGCACACAGTGGTGTCATCTTCTCTTCCTTTATCTCTTTCCTCTTTTCCTCCTTGCTCTGTCATTATTGCAATGCAAAGCACCTCAGTTGTCAAAGTCAAGCCTTTGTTTTCTGGATCATTTTCAAAACCATTATCTCCAGCCATAAAGAATATAGCTATAATGACATAGCTCCCATTGTGTTCCTACCTGCTGTAGGAAGCAGGTCTTCAGGAACAAGAGACGTAGTGCAAACATTGTAGGTTTAAAGCCATCGGTCCTCACCATGCAACTGCAGAACTAAGTTGACAATATTAGTGTTTGGATACATATTATGTGTCTCAAATATTGAATAATAAATCATTGGTCGCCCAACAGGATATGCTTTCTCTTTACAAAGTTCTCATGGCATTGTAGCCTATATTTTTCCAGCCAGGTTTTGTTTGACCAACCAAAGCAACACGCATGCAATTTAAAAGTCTGAATGAAGACACCAACAGACACTTACGTTGAATGTGTCCTGCTGGAGTGACAGTGTGTTTGTTGACTTGCCTAACGGACAAGATCCTGATGCAGCAGGATCAGCAGCAAGCGCTTTGTTTGCTCTTGCACTGAACTCTCGAGTCAATGTGTCATTTAGTCAATTATGTTGGATAGAGAGGTTTGTTTTAGCTTGCTAGCTCTGAGCAAACACTGCCTGAACCAAACTCAAACTCAACATTGAACAGGTCTGAGCAATTGAATTATCCCAGGTAATTTATTTCCCATACAGTACTTTCATAAGTAGGCTATACTGTATTGTCTACATGTGACTTTTTTGGTAGTGGGCAAGATTTGCAAAATTAGAGTTGATAGCTAGAAAACTGTCATCCCAAACAGCTGTTTTAAGAAACTTAAAACTGAAACTTTAGACATAGTGTCATAGTGTATTGAACTTTATTCAAATAAGACCAATGTGAATTTCCTATAAAGCACATTAGTCTGACACTTTTCCTTAATACATTCAACTGTTTAAGACTAATTATCATTGAGAATTTGTGAATTTACAGTGGGCACAGTATTATGAATCTATATATAATCTATCTATATCTATCTTTCTATATATAATGCAGACATATAGGCTACTTGTTCTGCCTGCAAAACTAACTCACTATGACTAACTGTAAAAGTTAAAAAAACAACAAATAAAACAAAAGAAAATAAAATAAAATTTTCCTTTTCAAGTGCATGCGTGTGTTGTGGATTGGATGCTACTCCTCCTACAATTAATTTTTAAAGATGGAAACATAATTTTCCAACACTTTTGGCTTGTGACTGTTGTTTGTAAAAAACAATGTTTGGTTGGGGCCCCTCATCATGTTTCAGATGTCTGTGAGTTGTTAGCAGCTCCACCAAAGAAACAACAAAGAGAAAAAGAGAGATTTAAACAATCTGTTTGGGACCTAATTAGGTGCAACTATCCAATATTTCACAAAAAATCAAACATTAGAGAAATACAAATGTGTGTATCAGAACGTTTTGTTTTATTTTCTCTGACAACTACTCTGATTTATCTTGCAACCCTCAGGTGGGGCCTGACCTCTAGATTGGAAATCACTGGACTAAACTACATACAGTAACTGTATATAAAAGTGGCCCAATTTTGAACAACTACAACAGTAAAAGGCTGCTTACACATTGATGCATCAGTATTAATATAATAAATAAGTCAAAGGGGATTTCTTTACTGGAGGACATGTACTTTTATTTTGATACTTTAAGTAGCCTATATTTATCTGATAATACTTCAGTTCTCTTACTCAAGGCTGGATTACCAATCGGGCAATGCAGATAACTGCCCAGAGGCCCCAGATTCCCAAGGGGCCCAAAGGCCTACCCTAAATAATTTTTGGTCTATATAATTTGATTAATCACAAAATTGTTAGAAATTTGCACCACAGAGGTAGAATATCAGCTATGATGGACGTCATCCTCCATCTTATAGCCTTTATGTTGTGGTCATTTCTTTGTTAAATTGTGTTTTATCAGATTACTTAAATTTTTTCTGTCAAATTATTAAGATAGAAAACCTTGGGCAAGGTGATACTATCCCATCATAAGAGTACTGTAAGGCTGCAACCATCAATTATTTTGATTAATAATTGATTGATTGTGTAGACTATAAATTGTCCAAAAAAAAAAAATTATAGACAAATGTCTGCCATTATTCCCTGAAAACCAAGTTAACATTTTCAAATCACTTTTGTTATGACAAGAACCAGAATTGGGTGAGTTTAATATCAGAAAAGAGGCTGGTAGAAGTGAATTTTTTTGGGTCATTTTTGCTTAAAAATCTCAATCTAACTATTCAGTTAATCAGTTAAAGGGCTCTGCTATGGTTGCTTTCTGATTGTCTGGGGAAATAATACAGAGTGGGGGTCAATAGGGGCCCAACAACAAATGACTGCCCTGGGGCCACCTAGGAGGCTGATCCAGCCATGCTTTGCCTTGTGTAGGTTTAAAATGCGGGACTTTTACTTACAGTGTATTTTTTAACATTGGTATTGATATGTACTTTTTCCCCCACAGCAGCTAATGAGTAGGCTAATGCTAATGTAGCTTTGTCCATCCAGGTGATGACCATGCCTGCAGGTGACCCTCCCGAAATAATTAAGTAAAAGTCACCTGTTATTCCCACGTCCCTCACCCACATTTCACAGGAGCAGCAGCAGTACGGATAGGTACCGTTGCTATGAATACAAACAAACCTCTTTCTCTCTCTCTCCCTCTCTCTCTCTCTGTCTTTGTCGATCTCGCTCTCCCTGTCTTCTTTCCCCTGCTCACCCTCCCCCCACGTGATGTTTTCCGCGTTGTTGCCGAGCAACGATGAGGGTGTGTCCAAGTAATTTAAGGATACCTCTCACGCGGTTTTCTCAGTTCAGCTGCCGGTCCCTGCATGGCAACAGGCGCGAGGGATTCCCCCAGTCCGTCGCCTCTCTGCCTTCCCGTTTAAAAAAAATCCTTGCTTTAGCGTTAAAAAGTCTGTCTGTCTGCCTGGCTGCTTCCACCCGGCGCGCCCAACGGCGGCAACATGTCCTGGAACCTAGTATAACGCGAGACGCGGAGCAGAAACTTTAAGCCGGGGGATATTTACCACCAAAAAAAAAAAAAACCCAGTGCAGTCACACCGACGAGCAGCCGACAGGACTCCACATCCAGATTCTCACTGATGAGGTGTGGACCTTGACAAACTTTTAATAACAACATTTGACTGGTGAACATCTACTCGTGGACTACAACGAGCTGCGCTCGCTGTTCCAGGATCACTCCACGAGGATTTACGATATTTTCTGTTTAATTTCAGGCAGCCTCCAAATGACGTCGAGATGGCTTTAGGTGGGACGCTTCTGCCATCCATATCTACGTTTGCCAGCGGCCCCACTGTCAAGAGCAAATCCATAGGAAGTGCCAATTTAGTGAGTAGCCTGCAGTCACTTCTTATTTCATGCCAAACAGCAGTGGGCTTCAAGGAGATGTGTGGAGGGGGATATGTACGTAGCCTGTGCAGTTCATTCACAGTGTAGCTGTTTTCCGATGTGTCGCTCCCGTGTTATTATGTGCAGTCAGGGCTTGACACCACGCTGTACTGGGGCGTGAACCAGTTTGCACAGGTTAGTCCAGTAGGTTTTTAAACTCCACAGAAAACACCCTGATGCCCAATCAGAATAAGTGGTTTGCTGTTATGAAAGGCTGTTCAATAGGCTCCACATGGATCGCAAGAGTGGCACCCTGAGCCTGATCATTTTCTACATGGCTCACTGTTTATTCATCAAAGACAAGTGTTACTTACCTACTGTATGCCACTCCTAGTGCTTTCCAGTGCAGTTTCATGATGAATACAAATCTGAAATGAAGACAAATCAGTATTCTAGGAAGGGCTCGGTGCCAAGGACACTTGCTACACTAGACTTAGCTCTGTAGCTGAGCTGTCACACTCTGCATTATAGAGCCAGGTCCCTTTCTGCTTGAAGCATTAACTTATACTTTTCTCTCATGTCCTTCTCTATTAAAAACAAGCACTATTTTCTAAGTAGGACAAGTGTGATTTTCTGGACTACTGTCAGTATCTTATAAACAGTAACATGACGTAAACACACAGCTTATGCTTGTACAGTCATTAATGCCTCTGTAACTTTCCTCTAGAGATGGAAGGAGGAGTTGTCCCATCTTAAGAGATCCAGTGTGCCAACCGGAAGCAACTGCCCTGACCCAGACCATCCCACTGCCACCAGCACAACAAGCCCCAGCATGTCCAAGAAAGACGCAGAGCCAGACCTGGACTTGGACTACGACTTTATTCTGTCCAACTCGATTCTTCAGCAGCAGCAGCAGCAGCAACAACAGCAGCAACAGGAGGAGGCCATGGCATGCACCTCTGGCCAGGCCTTGTCTCCTTCCCCAGGCTCTTTCTCCTCATCTTACCCTCTCCCCTCCCCTCAGGGCACTGCCAGTGAGCTGCTCTACACCATTCCAGATATAAGTGACGTTTCGCCCTCTGGAGGTTTTGTGGCAGAGCTCATGAGACCCGAGTTGGACCCGGCATACCTCCACCCCACCAGCCTCCATGGCAAGTTCGTGGTCAAGACAACAATGGACATGGGAGAATACAGCCAAGGCGTGAACGTCAGCAAAGCCTGCGTTAATGCTGTGTCAGACCCAGCTCCTTCACGTGCCTCACCGTCCTTTACATGCCACAGGATAAAGCAGGAGAACCCCGGTAATTGCACCATCTCACAGCCTATGGACCTACACTTGTCAGGGGTAAACTCCCAGGGCCGGGGGAGCCAGCAGCAGCGCCCCGGCCACTTGGATCTACATGGGTTCCCTGGCGGAGGGCGGTCTATGACAGGCAGCAGGTTATCCTCATCCTCTTCCCTCTCCCCAGACCATCCGCTGGGCCGGGAGCACCAGGTGTTGGGGCATCCCCACTCTCAGATCCCTCTACCTCCCCAGGGATACCACCATAACTCCCCGCAGGGCTACACCTCCTACCCTCAGCCATCCTCCATGCAGTACCAAGGTTAGAGCACATTTCTTTATATACTTTATATACTTTTCTTGTAATCTCTCTGGCTACTGAATTCAGTAACTTAAATGTGAGTGTGATAGACTAGACTAGATATCATATTAGAAAACAGGAATATAAAATCAAACTCGAAATCTTATACCACCTGAAGGGCTTTAATTATATCTCATACCATGAAACCAGCGATTCATAAGGTTTAAATGCTAGATCCCATGGCACACAACAGATATTGTGTTGTTTTCATTAGATCAGCGTTGTCTTGTTCTTATTGGTTGTGCCACTTTGCGCCTTTTTACACTGAAGTACTATTAAGTCTTTTGAAATACTGGCTGTTTTACAAGCTGTTTGTGTTGTTCAAAAAAGGCTGACGTTTTCTAGGGCATCTTAAAGTTTACAGCAGAAAAAAACATTTTTAAATGATAAGGAACACACTGTAATTTAAGTGTCTGATGCAAGCCAAAAAGCACAGTATGTAACCGTATTGCACTGTGTGATCTCTGACATATTTATACACTGAAAATGTTCTCTATACGTATGATGTAGTGTAGTGATGTTGACCACGGCCCTTTGACCCCACAGAGCCCCTCATGATCTCCAGTGGCGACTGCTTGCCAGAGGAACCAAAGCCTAAACGCGGTAGGCGCTCCTGGCCGAGGAAGAGAGTCGCCACACACACGTGCGACTATGTTGGCTGTGGGAAAACTTACACAAAGAGCTCCCATCTCAAAGCCCATCACCGCACACACACAGGTATGTAACTGTATGATAATGTTCCGTCATCCATTGTTTTGTTTTTTTCGTGCCGTTTGTATCCGTCACACTTTCATACTCTTTTCATTGTTCAAAGCTAGATAACAAAACAACCACGTCTGTTGCACATTGGGTACAAACACACTGAATTATTGAGTCATGAATGGGGGTGAGGGGAGTTGTTTAGCAGGTGCAGTGAAACAGGTTGATACTGATCCCTGTGCCAAATGCAAACTCCGGCCTGATTAGCTTGGCCTTTATACAGTAGCTGCAGGACAGGATGGACCTCTTTTCTCCTGGAGGTGGGGAAGGTTGGGCCAGTTTAACCTCAGGGCCAGCACTAACTGCTCCATGTGTGTATTGTGTTTCCATCAAAGGGGAGAAGCCATACCACTGCGACTGGGAGGGCTGTGGTTGGAAGTTTGCACGTTCGGACGAGCTTACACGCCACTACAGGAAACACACAGGCCACCGGCCATTTCAGTGTCAGAAATGCGACCGGGCCTTCTCAAGGTCAGACCACCTTGCTCTCCATATGAAGAGACACTTATGAGACTTGGTTAGAGGACCAGACTGGATGGCGATGGATAAAGGCTCCTGAAATAAAAAAGAAATGTTAGCACAACCCTGAACAAACTTGTGACCTACACTTTTTAAAACCATAATTTGCCTTCAAGCCGTTGTCAAGCAACAAGACAAGCTGTGGTGTTCACGGCAAAAAGAGCATTACTCCCCCAAGAGCCCAGAATTTCTCTCAAGACTGATCCCATCTTTGCACATTGTGCAGGTGACTCGACGAGACCTCTCTGTCAGGGTTGTAAACCTTTATGAAAGGGACCAAACTGGAATGTGTCTTATTTAACCGACAAAACTTGGAGGACCAGGTGCCAACAACTTTTAACTGGAAATGTATTTTTGTCAGGGAAGCCAGGAGCAACAGACAAACATCTCCAGAGGCCTTCTACCAGCAACATGCCATTATAGGCTCTGTTAACAACTACACACTGTTCAAAATACTGTATTAATAAATACATCTATATTTATGTACACCTTTCACCTGCAATGCCATTAATTTCAGGTACAATGTTAATTTATACAGAATGGTGCTTAGTGACTCTGAAGAAGGTTGTTCTTGTTTTTTTTAAGAAAAGGTACCAAAGATTAAGGAAAAGATACAAATGGGTGAAAACTATGGAAAAGTGCCATATGGTTGTTTGTGTGTTTCTTGGAAACCTCTTCCACAATCGGACTTAAATCAGGTGAACACTTCACTTTTGAAACGGTGATGGCAATCTTCAATGCACTGCAGTTGCAAAGTGCAATAATTTATATGAGACATTCATATTTTTGTATGGAATGAGTAACTCTGAACAAAGATGTTTTGTTTATAGCCTAAATATGTAATATAATCTTGAGTTTTGTACATTTGTAAATAAAATTGCTTTGTTATTGTTTTGTATTTTCCAGTATAATAAAATAAAATGTATTTGAAATAAGAAAACCATGCTGATACTTATACTCTATCTACACTATTATCGTTCACTTTATTGAAAGCAAAGCAAAGTAGACATTTCTTGCATAAAAATGACATGCATGTTAAGTGAAGTTTTCTTGAAAATCATTAGTTATATTAATTGTAGATTTCCATGGGAGTGTAATGGAGAAGCACATTTAAATGGCAACAATAGCTCAGGCAGCTCACACACAATACCCCCCTGATAATCATGGGATTGCCACAGGCAAACTAACACAATGTTGCTGTTAAAAAGATTTTCAAAAAATACACTCCTACAATGTCCTGTTTCCATGGGGTTCTCTTTCCACCTGTCAGCTTAAAGAATGGGGAGGACAACTGAGTTACTGGCTGACATTCAAGGGTGACACCAAATCTGACCGCCACTATGTGATGGAGCTCTCAGATGTACAACATGAATGAAACCTATGAAGATGCTAAAGTAAGATAGTGTCATATGTTTCTGCTATAAGATTATTATGATTATGGATAATTTCTTTGCAAAGTATGTACATACTGTATCCACCAACATGCACAAAAAGTTGCACAGCAATATCAAAATACTAAAACTACATATATGAAATCCTGCTATATGCTTACTATCCACTCAACAGCAGAGATCCAACACCAAAGAAAGGCCAAAGGAATGTTGTCATTAAAGCACACTCAGCAACATTTGCATACTCTACTGGCCTCAGGACAGAAACACTTCAATATTTGCATCTTTGATTGTATCGTCATAGACTCACAAACAGTAAACAGCAAGGTTGTTCCAAATAATTGCAGTTAAATATACATTAATTAATATAAAAATGTAAAACATAATGACTGATTATTAAAAATATTGATATTCATACTGATGTTCCCAAAAAAAAAAAAAAAAAAATTGTATGAATTGCTAAGGATCAGCTATGTATTCATTGATATGAATTTCCACTATGGAGTATGGTAACATCATAACGCAGCAAAACATATGTCGTTAAATTAATCAAGAATTAAACCAGCAGAAAAATAATTATTTATTATTAATAGTAAGAAAATGTTAAATGACAAAAGAGCCCATGTTTGAAGCAAAACCAATATGTGTATCATAAATGATATGAAGTCTAACAGTTCACTTATTTCAATTATCTTTAAAGGCCAAACTGTTGTACTAGTTAATGCCAATGTTGTTAAATTGTTAGATATTGACCCAATTTGTGGTTTTCAAGTAAACATTTATTGAGACAGGCAAACAGAGCTTAGTATTGACGTTTGTGAAAACATGTTGTGGTCTATGTTGCCCCCTATAGGTTAATTCAGTTTCAAACTCCACTCATTTAAAATTCCTAAACAGAGCTGCACAGTGAAACTGCCCTGTAGGTCCTTGATAAATAATCCAATTACAAACAATCTAGGGTGAGAACAGCAAAACTTTAGGTGTGGGTCAGATGCCCAAATAAAATAAGTTACCGTCTGCACTAAAAACACTTTTTAAAGTTATTTTTTTGTCCGTTTTACACCTTTATTAGATAGCGCCATTGGAGATAGTCAGGTACTGCAGGGAGAAAGAGAAGGGGAATGACATGCAGCAAGTGGTCTGGCAATCATGTCACCCCCAAATACATTCTTTGTGAAACTCCCTGTCTTGTATTATCAATCCATCCAGCTCACTTTTTTATGTCCATTGCAACTAAAGTTGCAAGTCCAGTACACAGGATCAGTCGATAAATGTAATAAAGTGACTTTAGTGCATTTAGTGTTAGGTTCCTCTTTAAAGGCAAAGTACTTGAAGGTAAGTCACACCCTACATTCAGATATCTGCAGTCACACACAAGCAAACACATCAGAGCAGGTGCAGCCTTCATTTATCTTGAAAACTTTATTTTTTTCTGTAAAAATGACAGTCATTGCAACTAAACCCTATCACATGTATGTAAACTATATACATGTTCAAATGCCTTCATATATGCATTGCAAGTCAGACATCATTACACAGCTCCTGCCAACAGGCCTTTTGATTTACATGCATATGAGGGATGTTAAATAGGAAAAGAACCAGTGCTATACATGTTGGTTTATGCACAGCTTTAATTTTCCAAATTTCCATTACTTCTCAACTTTGAAAATTGAACAATAAGAGTGCATGAATACCTTTCAAACCTACCCTTAACTAACCTTACGTATAGTATGAAATGTACTGCCATTGCAAACCATTATAAAAAAAATCAAAAAAAATCACAGGTCTTACTTAACTAAAGTGTTAAAAAAATCAATAGCACACAGGTGATTTCTGATGCAAAGTTATTGTACTTTAATTGTTCCTCCATTTCAAACTGATCACAAACAACAGCCTGTCCTTGTGATAATGATCCAGTGTTATTAAGAGAGGTGAATGTGGAAGTGGTGAATAAAACTGTTTTTGGAAATGTAAAAGGCTTGTTGTACACATATATTCAATATCAGCAATCAAAAAGTAGAGGAAGATAATAAGAAATAAGAAGTCACAATAAGGATGGCTCTTTTAATCATCGTCAAAGGTCTGTTGTAAAAGGAAGTTGGCGGCCAAGTTCTCGTTCTTCTCACAAGCAAAGTAGGCTTGTATAACAAGTCCTTCTGGAAACCCTAAGGCTTTTAGCTGGAATTAGAGAGAGAAGTGTTGTAAATTAGTCAAACAATGTTTCAATAAGCAAATGACAGTTTATGATTCTTGTTTTATCAGTCTCTGCTACATGAAGAATAAAATTTATTGGACTTGTGGGTAGGGTAAATGACAGTGTTGTGCTCTTCCTCACCCTCTCGATGGCCTCTTTCTCCTGTGGTGTGACCTGGATATAGCTCATGTGACTTCCGCCGGGTGTATCGCCTCCCATTCCTCCAGCTCCTCCGGCTCCCCCGGCTCCAACTGCTCCTCCTGATTCGCCTGCGCCACCAACTGGCACAGGTTCTGGATTGGGTTCATTCAGCATCTGGATGAACTGCTCCTGGTGGTTGCTGATCTCCTACAGTGGGAAATGAGCAATTCAGGAATTATCATATCACTTGATGCAAAAAAAATAAATAAATAAATCAACAACAACAAAAAACATCCTATAGTTGCTCGTTATTTATTTAATTTTAGTAATAAATTAGGGGGACTCACAAGAGACAGATTTAATGCTCAAATACCTAACTTTTAGCCTTTAGTAAGGGTCTACATCTGAAAATGCTGGATCCTACAATTCCCATAATGTAACTTAAAGTTATAAAATGTAACTTTTCCACATTAAAATGTATGAAAATTACTAAACCCATGTTATAAAATTTTTTTTTGAGTTGTGTACTTACATTTTCCCAAATGTTTCCAGTAATTCGCAAAAGAAATACGTCATTTTAAAATGGTAACGCTCCGTGTCCTTTGGTCGCCTGTCAATGATATCATATCCCCTGTGCATGGATAGGTGGTGTAGTTGCCTGCCAGAAGCTCAAGATTGACTTTTATCTAGTTTTAAGCCACATTACACTTTTAGGGATCCTAACTGGGAGAAGCTTCTGGTAATTGTGGTGAAGACAACAACTCCCATGATCCCACGCTATTTTATGACATCATGTACCGCCGCCTTTTCTTATTGTTTTGATTGAGAGACCCCTGGCAGCAGAAGTTACATACTGTGTGTTTAAGTGCCACATTATTTTTTTTCAAATTTTAAACAGCTCCCTCAGGAGCCACTCAGGACTGTTCTCAAACACTGAGACACTAAGTACTCATTGTTATGAGTAAACTCAACATCATGTGTAAAATGAGTGGATTGTTAAGTGACCTGTAACTGCAGAGCTTAAACCATGAGGTTATTCAATCAGAACTGTGTCAAGGCCCCCGCTCCAATACATCCACACTTACTGCAACACTCTTATTCCAAAACACATCAAGCTCCGTCAGTGCCTCACCTGCAACAGTTCGGGGTTTTCCCTGCCGATCTCCTGCAGCAGCGCCGGGAGGAGGGCGGCATTCTGCTGGATCAGCTGTCGCATCACATGAAACTGGGGCTGATTTCTGAGGAAACTCAAGGGATTTCCTGAGAAGAAAGCGCAACCAGTAAGAAGCAACAAGTCAGACAAAATATAATAACATTTGCTCACTGAGGCTGATGGAACATGCAGAATAGTGTGGCGCTGTTTACCTCCAGTACTTGGTGAAGAGCCAATGTTGGCGGGGAGACTAATACCGCTTGTGGGTGCAACTGGAGCGCCACTCGCTGGGGGCGTCACTGCATCGGGACCTGTGGCATGGCCCTGATCCCTGTCTGGGATACCCTGTCAGAAAAGTCATGAACAAGATAGAATGTCAAACTGTTGTTTTGACTACTTGTGTTCCACTTGTAGACCAATCATGCATTAAAACACATTGCTGGATTGGTGCGTAGCCTAAGACACATTAACTGTACCCACAGACATAACATTGTTCTTACCGTGAGCAGGTACTCCACAGCTCTGTCTGGGTTGTTGAAGCTCGCCCTCAAAGCTGCCACCACCTGCTCCCGCTCGTAGCCCATGAGCATCATCTCGTTCACCATGGCATCGTATGATGGGCCTGTCACTAAAGGAACACAAACACCAACACAGCAGATGCATTTGAGTAGTGGCACCAGAGAGTCTGTTAAGTTTTGTTTTCTCGGGTATAGCACTGTAATTAGCCACATCTAAGACTATGTCAGAAAAACTACTTCCTAACCGAAAATGACCCAATATTTGCAAAAATAATGTCAAGTTCTGTTTCAGTATTTGACTTAAAATAGTAATTTATGTTAAAACATAGTTGTCAAACTGTAAAGTTCACCAGGAAGACTGAAGAAAAAAAAAAACTTTAATTTGAAGAAATTAATAATAAAAAAACATTAAAATGCCCGTAAGAATTGAATAAAATATTCAAAATATGACCATAATGTGAAGCAGAGGAAATGTTCTGCTCCCACGTTTTTAAGGTTACATAATGGAGAGGAAAAAAAACACCAAACAAAAAACAAAAAACAAACAAACAAAGGAAATCCTATGACAGTATATTAAACAAAAACACAGTTGAGCACAACTTTAATGCATCACAGGGGAAGACGATTTCAGGAGTTAGAATACATAACGCTTAAGTTCTCTACTGTGTCCCATAAAAATAAACAACCTGCCTCAAATGTTGAAAATTCAGATAAGTGGCTATGAGTCATGATAATTAAGACCTAAAGGATTTGCTCTGAGCAAAGTAATATTTGCAAAGTTCAGAGCATGTGGCCAAAGGGAACTGTGGGATTATGTTTTTGCTGAGCTGTGGAATCAGACTGCTCATAGATTACAATACATCAAAAACAGCACGCTATGGGTATCAACAATAAATAGTGTGGGCCACAAAACTGTTCTATCAGATTCATAATTACACTTCTGTCAGATTGAGCTTCAATAAAAAAAAATCATACAATAATGAATCACAAGTAGGTTTACAAATGCAGCCTTACCTAGATTTGAAATTGCTTCATCAATTAGGTTTGTGTTTGTTGATGCCTCAGAGCTTCTACAAGACAAAACAGGCTTTGGGTGAGGCGTGATCTGCACATCACTTCTCAAAGAAATACACAGCGCTATCAGATAAACAGTTGAATAAACATCTACCCATATTTACCCGACTGTGGAGGAAGGTGGTTCAGCAGTCGAAGACTGTCTCTCCTCCGGTTTGTCATCTGTAGAGACATGCTCTGTTGTGCTCTCTGAGCTGGACGATGTGGCGGGAGGTGCTGCGGAAGTTGTAGTGCTGGGAGCTGAAGTGGAAGGTGAAGACTGTGGGGCAGCTGAAGCTGTTTTAGGCTGCGAAACAATTTTTAAAATTAAAAATACGTCACTTCACTAATATCACTTCACAGTCACAATGGGTCATTTACTTATGAGTTGTCATTATAAAGATTATTTGTGGTTGTGTTTTACTTTTGGTTGTTTTTGCTTAAGGAATGACTTTGCCATTTTGAGGTATACTAATAAAAGGCCATTAGAGACACCTCTATGATATAACTAGCTAGCTTGAGCTTTCTTCCATATATTCTGATTGGCATATTGAGTTTGATCCTGAATAGGGTTACCGAAATCACTTTTTTTGCCCCTAAATCTGAATCTTGCTATAATGTGAATCTACAGACAGAGTCCCATTCCATTCTATATTTCCTTTCTCTCAAGGCCACGCCTACAATAAAATTTGTGACGCAATTTAATCATCTGACTGCCGAACAGTTCTGCATGAACAAAGTACAGGCTGATCACCACTTTCTCTACTGTCCTGCAGTAGGTACTTGCACTATATTCAACAGTAGGGAAAGGGTACAGCAGGAAGATTTGGACAGGACTAAAACAGCCTCTCTATACCTTCAGTATAAGCAAAGTACCAACCAATTTGTCCAGTTTTAAATCAACAGCTGTCCATCTTAAATACAGCCATACAAGATAATAATCATACAAATTAAAATAAATAAATACATGTTAAAATATGCTCACAACACAATAACCTGCCATATACAAAAACTATACTTTAGTTCTCGAACCTTTGTCACCATGATGACCACAAAGTTCTTCTCGTCGATTTTATACTCTTTGAGGGCTGTGTCATCGTTGAGGATTTTACCTGGAAGAAACAGACAAATTAGTCACAACTCTGTTTACTTCACTTGCCATTAACTCTGAAACAACATGGGGGACGGAACAAAAGATTTTATCATACTGTATCATTGAATGGAAGATTGTTGAGCCGTTTAATCGCCTGCTTTTGTCAGAACATCTGGGTCTTTTTGTCCTACTGTAAAGTTCAGCTTTTATTTTTTGTTATGTGTGTCTGATAAACCAAGTCAAGTGGAGTCACACAAACCCCACTGCTTAAAATACAATAATATGCTTATACAGTGCATACACTGTCTTTAACCTCCCTTGGAATTTGTCATGTTTGATTGCTTTAAAACATAAATTACATGTAATTAGTATTAGTGACATTTACACAAATCCTAAATAGCACTCAGTTTTACTCCTGGCTCCCTGAATTCCATCTGAATGCACCTTTTGAAAGACAGATAATTACAACGCAAATGCAGGCAGGAAGGCTGAGAACACATTGCAACCCTTCAGCAATTCTGTGTATATTGTTAGCAATCCTGTTAACCTGCTCTACATAACTGCACTACATATGTACAACATCATCCAACGCCTAAAATGCTATGAACAAAATACCTTTATTTAGGCCTTTGAATGGATGAGTACAACAAATCCAATATTTGCCACACAATGCATCGGCTATTATAAATGTGAAAACAGGTCCTTATTTGAAATTACATAAGTTAAATTACAACACATCAAAATTTAACATAACATGATTGAGAAGAAAGCAAGAAGTTTGGCAACTTGTGTCTCAATGAAGGCCAATTAAAGGATCAGGCTTTAATCCAACTGTAAACCAAAGAATATCCTCACACTGCGACTCAAAAATTGAGTCAAACATAAATAAACAAAAACTAAATCTAATCATCCCATTTTTCTGATCCTGCTAAAGAACTGTTCAGATTAGTTTTTATTTGTATGGAAAATCTATGTACAACACTTGTTAGTTTATTCAGTGTGTCAGCTGTCAAGAGTAGCACACAGTGCTCCAGTAAAACCCTGGAACTGCACAGCAGTATGAGCAAGGGAGCTACAAGAGAACCACCAATGGAATAACCAGTAAACAGCAGTGTCAGTTAGTGTACGACAAAACACAGCTGGTCAATACCACTAAAATGTTGGGTAATTACAAATCCTTTCTGTTTAATACAATTCTATTAGTTTTTAGTCACAGCACAAGACGAATGAAGCCAATTAGTTGGAAAAACAGAAATGTTTGACTAATTAAACTTAATGAAAGGTCCATATCTAAGAATATTTATACTCTAATAATTCATATGTTTTATGCTGTTTTGTGAGGTTTTATTCTTGGATGCCATCAACATGAGTTGTATTGCCCTGATCAGTAATTTTCCAAAACTTATCCATGTGCCATATCAGAAGCACTTACCTGTCAGTTTTTCAAGGCAAGGTTGTGTAAATAGCGAATTCTGCATGGCTCCATTTTTCAGGGACGACCACTGCGCCTTTTTTTTTTATTGGTAGAGTGCCTCTTCCTATACCTCCTAACCACAGCTCCAACTGTGTTTCAGCTTATGTTCAGTTGCCTACTGATGCTGTCTTACCCTCTCCCATCTTTACAAAGTCTCACCATCTGGTTTCTCACTTGTTCAGGCTGTTCCTTACCATGTGGAGCCATGCTGCATTAGACGCTACCAAGGCCATAACTGTGAAAGCTGTGGTGCTATTTTATAGCCTTATTCATGCAATGAGTTTTTACTGGAAATCACAGGTTTACTCACTTTGGTTGCATTGGGTTTGTACTTTAGGGCCCATATTTTCAATGTAGTCTCCAACCCGTTCATTTTAGACTATGCATAAGATCAAATATTCTTAAAAATATATATATCACAATGTTATTACTTTGAATCATTTAACATTTTTCTGATAATGGGTTCTGCTCAGTTTTGTTGTACACTGTATATACATCAGCAGAAAGAGATGTGGGTAGAAAAAAGGTTGTTGTGCTGCTGTCCAATATTTTTTAATGTTGGGTGATAAAGAGAAGCTGTCAAACTTGTCCATCTTTTCTGCCACATAGGTTCTGGAGTCACACCACCTTCTCAATTGAAAGCATTAATAGTACTGGAAACTATTGAAGGAAAGTTGTGACGCAGACTATATTTTCTTACCTTTCAGCTTTCAACTACTATCAGCATCGTAAATGTATTGCAAATGTCAATGGGATGAGACATTAGAGTAAAATCGAATAAATAAATGCGATAAAAATGTGAGGTAGATATTTTGCAAGAATTTCTATATGTTATGTACCTCTAAGCCATTGAAAATCAATAAAAAGATGTATTTAAGATCATCAACAGCAGGTAACATACCGGCATATATCAGTTTCTGGCCAGCAACTGAGAAATTGTCCTTTCCCTTCTCCTCTTCAATCCTCCCTTTTAATGTCTTCACCTGTGAAAAAAGGCCACTAGAATTTATTATGACAATGTTTTTTCTACGGAATAATATAACATAATAATAAAAAAACATGATTCACCATTTCTGCCACCACTTTGTGAGGATTGCCATCATTATATAACGAGTTAAAAAATAAAGTACAAAGTGTGCACTAGGTTAACTACTATCACATCATAAAAAATGGAGCTGAATAGACATTACACTTCTGACTCTTAAGTCTAACTGACTCAAAAAACATGCTGAGTTCATGTTCACATAATGAAATGTGCATGTTTCACGTAGTTATGCAGATTCATCGAAAGTAAAAGTTAACGAAAAGCTGACTTTCATAAGCAAAACGCCACAATGTTAAGTTTTATTATGATTTACAGTAGCCATCAGACCTCCGTCATCTAGGGTCAAAGTTAGATTTAATTTTAACATGACGTTTAGAGACGGTTTACACTAGCTTAAATTCAAACTGCCGTTATCTTATTCAAATATGATAGCTAACTACATTAAATAACGTTAATTAACTGCTACTGTCGCGTCATTTTTAACTTATTAAACACAAAATGAACAGTGATCATTTATCATAGTTTACTGCTTCATAAACATTAAACGCTACAGTTAATGCTAAGTTAACTTGTCATCTTTTCTCCCCCCATCAGGAACCTGAAGTGGGCTACGGCTAAATGCTGACGATACAAACTACTTTCATAGTCAGTGTTTAATAAATAATGCGAATCTGTCTCAAGTTCCGCGTCACACACGAGCCACATTAACCCATAACACTTTAAATAAAATCTAAGATTAATTTGTGGTATTTACGCAGACATATTAAACGATCGTCTAATTTCAAATATTCAAAAACTGAAGGACTTGGTTCCAGGACATACCCAACTCCCACTCCACCCCCTTCAAAGATGCATGGTTTCAACTCTTACCGTCTCCTCTTCGTCGATGTCGATTTTGAACGTCTGCTGTTGTAAGGTTTTCAAAGTTATCAGCATTTTGTCGACTGAGTTTTTCTCCCCGCGCCTGGTTTGAACGTTGTAAATCCAACTTGCAAGAATCTTTACTGTTTTTGTTGGCTCATTACAAACTGTCAGCCGCCATGACTTTTCGCCTTTCTTCTTCTGTGTGAGTCACTCAGGCTACAGCGCCCCTGCTGGTCAACTTTAACATCACAGTGACATTTCATTTTTATTCACCTGTGGGAGAGGTATATTGTCCCCTTTACTCAAATAAAAGTAGCAATACTGCTATATAAAAAGTCCTGTATTTACATTGTATTGTGTAAAAAAAAAAAATATATATATAGAAGCCTCATCAGCAAAATGTTCTTAAAATATTAATGGTTAAAGCTTGTATTATGCAGATCGTCCTCTAAGTGTTATACTCTTATTGTATATGATTTTTTTTAATTATTGTTACTGACACATTAATATGTAAGCATTTGTAAAGTTGTAGTTTGTCAATGTGGTTACTTTATTTAGGCCCACTGTTGGACTGTTTATTAATATTCAGCAGTGTATCATATTTTATAAGCTGATACTATGTTTTGTATATATCTGTAAAGTCAATTGTAGCCTATAACTATAAGTACAATATTTTACCATGAAATGGAGTAGAGAAGATGTAAGAGGTAAAAGAAAAAAGGAATACTCAAGTAAAGTTAGGTACAGAGTAAATGTGTTTTTTTTCATTGATCATTTTTAACAGAAAAAAAAATAACAATGACAACAGTAATAAGGACAAACATTTACATAAAAGGGATATATGGAATATAGGAATATAACAACAGAAATGCAATATTACTAAAGCAAATTTTAAATAAATGTTGTAATAATTTTGCATAATTAATCAAATTCATTTATTTGACAAGAGTCAATTGAAAAAGTGCTGCTCAAGCTGAAAATTACTGCAAATAAACACAATTAACATATTGTTTTACAGCTATTTTCTAAAAAATATGCCCATTGCAGTACAATTACAACAGTTTCACTTAGAGAGGGTAACTTCTAATTTTTCACATGCAATGACACAAACACACACATACATGCTGATTTAGAATGTAACCGTGACCAATAATGTTAATAATACTTAATAATACTCTCTATGAGATGGAGGTACAAATATCGCCTGATGCACACTCTTACTAACCCTCTCAGGAACACACACTCCAATTCAGCTGAAGACATTATGAGCAGCAGACAGAGCAGCAACTCAACCATGCAAGCTGGTGCACTGCAGTGCTTTTAATGTCTTTGTAAAGAATTCTTTGACAAATCTAACATCTTGATGCTGCTGCTTTTTGTGTGTGTGTGTGTGTGTGTGTGTGTGTGTGTGCCTCTCATGTCAACTTTTAATTGACAAGTGATCAAAACATCACTTGCATTTGACTTTTGGATGCATAAGTCAAGTGTCTATGGTGTTTTCCTCTCAAGACTGACATTGGTGGAATAAACATGCTGCCCTCACTGAGCTCGAGATAGCCTTTTATGTTGTTATCACAAGTTTCAACAACCCCAGGTCCCTCAAGCAAGGAATTACTTTCTATGACTGCATGCGTGAGTCTCTCCCACTCCTCTCAACTGTCTCTCCCTGTCCTCCTGCCACTCTTCTCTCCTCTGTCCTGACTTTCCCTTCCATCTCTCCTCTCGGTCCTCTTCCCCTCTATCTCTGTCATCCAGTTATTACAACAAGAGCACTGCCCTCGCCTGCCCCAGCCTAAGCACACACTCGCCAGGCATTCCTTATGTTGCTCCGCTCAGCAGCGGCAGCAACAGCAGCAGCAGTGTCCTCCTTTCCCCTCTACCCGCTGTGGCTGTGCCTCTTGCTCCTGTCTCCAGGGGTCGTCAGTTTGCCATTGGCCCCCTCTGAAGTGGTGAGTCACAGAGATCACTGCCTGATCTCAGGTGACTTGAAGATATTTTTAAGTGATGATGTTAGACATGTGAAATAAAGACTTCTACTGACCCTTGCCCCTTCTAAAATAGGCAGCAGAGGAAATGCAGAGGACATGTGTGAAATCTAGACTTTCAATAGGAAGATACTAGAGAGAGACTGCTCCAAGAGCAAAATGAAGAACCAGTGAAACATGGAAGCGTAGGTCATCTGAATGACGTGTGGTATGTAGGGTGTAAGAGCTTCAGCATTTCATGCATGTGCATTACACAGACTCACAAAGACAAACACAAGTACACACTCGCAACTGTCAATTGCATGGTTTGAGGTTTTGGTCAGCAGAGCTCTTGGAGGGTGTGGAGTAGAGTAGTGCAGAGTAGAGTAGAGTAGAGAGAGAGAGAGAGAGAAACAGAGAGAAACAGAAGGGTGGAAGGGTGTAACACAGAGTGAAGGCCACTGAGATGCCTTCTCAGCCTGGAGCTATTTCCTGTGGACAAGCTGCTGGCATCATTACTGTTTGTTTCCAAGGTCTCTCTGGACATGTTGTGAGAAAATCATATATGTCACTGGAAACTGGAAACATGTTGCACAAAAGAAAGAATGAATAATGAATTTAAAAAGAAATATGATTAAGTTTGGAGGAGGAGTAAGTAAATGCGTGGATTACTGCATCATTAAACCAGAGTGTCTCCATTGAGTATTGAGTAAATATTACGCAAAGACCTTTTTCCTTCTAACAAGAGTCTGCAGCCATCAGCATGCTAATGTTCACAATGACAACGCTAACATGTTGATGTTTAGCATCCATCCTGCAGTCCCTATAGAGCCGTGCCGCTAGGTAAGAATACCTTTTGCCTTCTTACAGACCTGCTCAAGCCTGTGACTCCCAAATGATCATTTTTTTCCAAAGATTTAAGCAAAGAATGTTGCCTTGGTAAGATAAGGCTAGCTCCGGAGGTGAAAGTCTGGTATTTTTTCCTGTTCTTGGTCACTTCCTTTTGGACTTTAGCCCTCAGATGTAAAATGACCATTTGCTGAGTTTCAGCCCCTCTGACTGCTGCCTATTGTAAATGGATGCCCGTCTCACACACTCTTTTACTTATGATTGAAATAAAGCCCCTCTTTAGTGTTCTGCCATCTAGAGACATGCTTGGGATTGGTATTTGTATGTGTACAATGAAGCAAATAAAAATGGCGGCGTCTTCTATGACCCAACATAAACCGGGAGTGACACGAAGTACTCACCATTTGCTCAGTCTGATTGTGTCATAAAATGATAGGATTAAAGGTGATTGAATTAGAAAAATAACACTTGTCCAACGGTAGCACTTTCCTTACTAGTCCCTTTGCCCTTCAGACACTTAACGTGCATTTTATTCTCAATTTGCTATTTAGCAAGCTTACTTATCAGGGAATTTTAATACTTTGACATCTATGCTGATATGTAAAATTCACTGATTTAGAGGGCAGCGGAAGTTATATATTACACCCAAGGAAGTGATATGCGTGATAGCAAGTATGCAGAAGATATATAAAAAAAAAAAAAAATCATGTTCCCGCAATTTTATATTTAAATGATCACATACTGTAGCTCAGTCTTATCTCTTAACATGATAGTGTCAAGTGAGGAAAAGCCATATTTTAGAGGCGTAATTACATTTTTATGGCATGACAGAGAGGAGAGAAACACAATCAACCGTTATCTGATAACTTTATTATCAAGTTAAAAAAAGACAATGAATTACAATATTTACAGAATATCCAGAGATAAATGGAATAAAATTGTAAACAATCATTCTAGGCAACATCACAACCCACCATCAGGTAATCAGATTTATATGGGAAGAAAGGCAAGAAGGAGAGATTCTAGTGTCAAACTATGGAGACAACAGTCTGAAAAGAGAAATGCATTGGAAACAAACTAAACATATATACAAGTATCCAGTGTGTTGTCAGCAGGGGTTTAACTTTGGGTAAACTGGGAATATCACAGTCTATAGACTGCACACAGTGAGGGATTCATAGTCATTCTCTATTCAAATGATCACAGAACAACAAATAATTTTGGGTTGACAGCTTCATTACCCAGATTGTCCCAATTTATCATCTGGTTTACACTGGGCTATCAAGCTGGGTGATAAGCTGCCTTACAAAGCTTATTACTACAACAACAGTTTTTCAACAGTTTTACTTTCAAAAAGCTACAAGCTGGTCCTGTAAAACACAAAAAAGGGCTTTGAGATTCAGCACCAACTCAACTGGTTTTTAAAGTATTACAAGGACTGAGGAGCAGAGTGGGGCTGCTATAGTCCCACCTATTGTTGACTGGGTAGACTAAGGGCAGGCCTCCTTGGAGCAAGTGAGCTGATGCCCTTACTGGCCATGGACAGAAGATACTGGAGTGTCAGATTGTGGATTAGACATATGTGAGCTAGATCTGAGAGGGATCTACAGGTTGACTGTCAACCCAGCTGGTGGCCAAAGACCAGAAAGAGACCGAGCAGTTTGAGAAAATGCTCCCAAAGGAACTAATTTTTTTCTTGTCTCTTACTTTCCCATGTTTTTCTTCTTCAAAATAAAAGCCCTGACCATTAATCATGAGAGAACGGCATCATTTTCCTTCATGTGTTTAAATATTGTACAACCACACTGCTCTTCCTATCTGCTCATTCCCATCACAGTACAAAAAAGGAGATATTTTTCATCGTAACCAGACATTGTACAACAGCGTAATAATGTTGGATTGGGGACTCAAAAAGCCCCGAAGGGTAATCTATCATCTTTAGATTTATTTTTTTTTCATTTTTTAAAAATAAGAACACCTAAAGGAAAAAAGGGTTAAAGTATCCTTTCTGAAACACCACAGTTCAAACACTTAACGAGTAGTTTTTGTTTTCTATACATGGCTGCAAACATGTAGTTTACCTGGGTTCCACCAATAGAACTCTAATTCTAAAATTCTATGGTCCAAACCCAGGTTTCCCATTTCAATCAAAGGTTCAATGCTCAGGAAAGACAATCACAGCAGCAAACACAGCAGGCTTGGTAAATATTTTGGTACCAAGAACACAATTAGAATAACCGTGTTCCTCTTCAAATTAGAAATTCTAGTTATCAGTCATATTATTTCAGACTGTTTTAACGTTGCTTATTGGTCTTATTGGAATTTTTTTTGGACATAAATTTGACTTAATTGCTATTCACTTCTTTATAAGGCTTTAGGGCATTCAAGCAGCAAATTCCAGCAAATACAATCTCTGCCTTTTGTCAATATCAACAATAACACAACAACTTTGTCTAAAAAGAAGCACACAAATGCGGGCTATGACAATTGTGTCAACACAGGGTGAGAATTTAAAGGGGTTTAAGTTTGGGGGATTTGACACCTTTGAAAAGTCAATCTTCAACGTACCCAGTGGCACATATACTCTATGTATGTGGACACAAATGGTTTCATGGCCCTGACCTAGTTACACTTGTCTTCTCAGTGTATCCCATCATGTCAAAACTGGACCATAGACTGTAGACTGTATGAAAAACACGGCCATGTCTGTGGAATCAGCCCAACGTTTAATTTTGAAACCTGGATTTGAGTTTGCCTGGATGCTCCATGCCAGCCTGTCAGTCATTTGGAGATCCAAATAAGGACATTGTGGAGGAACCTGCATGGAGTTGAGGTAATCACGAGGGCTGACTGTGAAAGGCCAAGACACCTGACAATCATAGCTTTAAACATACCCATTTTAGCATGGAATTTCATTTGTGGTACTCACATCATCAAAGAAAAAAAGAAAAAAAGAAAAAGAAAACCACACACACTCTAGCAGCACTTTTTTCTCCGTAAATAAAGTCCTCCCCTTTCCTCCATATAATAAAGCAGAACACGTTCTCAACAGGTTTCATAAGGACTATTTATTTGGTTGAAAACAGTTCCAATGAAAACTGCTCTAATTTTCCAATGCTGTGAGTTTAACAGATGAAATTCCATTCACTTCCACTGGATCAGGGTGGCAGCAGAAATCTCAGAGAAGGAGATCTCCAACCTCTGGCAAATAAACAAGCAATTAACACTAGAGGTTGATGAGAAAATATATAATTTAAAAAAAAATCTGGTTCAAACCAGAGCTTTAAGCCTCAACATCCTCTTTATTCTGATTTCGGTAGATGCTTAACCGTATTTTGTTGTTACAACAAAGCTGAGTTAAATTTGATCTAATCTGATCTTAACTAAATAACGACTCTCAAAACTGCCACTAAGGCACACATTAGGAAAAGTGAAAACAGATGTTGAGGCCATAAATTCTTGTGGGAATAAATCCTGACTTTATACTTTGAGAGAGAAGTTTTGAATTTTCCTAGTTACTTCAAAACAATTGGACTTTTTTTTTTTAAAACAATTAAAGCCATTTAGTGGCCATTAGAGGAACTGCATTTTAAGGCACTTGCACGCTGGCATCAGTACATCAGCCGTGATGGTGGACACTTTGGCTGAACATTGTGTGGTCCGATCCTGTGCACAGCGTGATCCAGTGAATCAGTCCGCATCCAGAGGTGCACACACCATCTGTCATTAAAATGATGTGCACAGAGCTGGATTTGTGGCTCATCTCATCAAACATTTTACACTGAAAAGACAAGTGTAATCTCTGTGTCTTGGTCAAGATGCCACTAACCTGTTGTTATGCTCCAGGCTAACCCTTAACGGATACTGCTTTCATGTTACTCTTAACATATCTCTGTTGTTATTGGGACCTGGAGTGGAAACCTGGATCACAAACAACATGATATACTACAGGGAAAAGGACATTTAAAGTATTACCATTATTTCTATGATTATCAGTGAAATTACTGGACAATAAAATAGTAAAGTCAACATGAGAACGGTGCCACAGGCTGAAGGCTTATACGTAGTATAATATTAAGGGACCTAAAATATAGCAATTTGCTACAAACATTGGGGGAAATTGTCAGTATTTCTACGAATGAATAAAACATGATTTGTGATTTAGCTAAAATAGATAAGGTGCGACTCTTCCTCAAGGAAAACTTCTACACATTTAACACAAGGCTAAGATGAAAAAAGTCTCAAATTTCAACAAGAAACAAGAAAAGGTAGCTCTACAGTGGGCCATGGTTGTAAATGCTTTCATATCTTGTTTGTTTCTTCTAGGTAAATTTACAGTGCCCCTGTTTTTGGGTGAGCAGGGGGAAGGGGTGTAAAAGGTGCTTCAAATAATAAAATGCTAAATTTAGTTTATCATTTTGGACAAAATTCTTTATAAATAGCTTAATTTTATCTAGGTGGGATCTTTCACTGTAGATTTGACCAGAATGTCAGCAATAAAGAGTTCTGTTCACTATTGGTTACCAATATATTAAGATCTGTCCTAGGGGACCGCTCATGTAAAGAGCTCAGCCATTTTTATGCAGCACAACCTAATACTTATATATGTAACACCTAAAATCTAATAATGTGCCAACTCATAAGAAGTCACTTTTTTTCCATTTCAATCTTTTTGTTTCCTTTGACGTTCTATTTTAAAATCCAACTCAGTGCTGATACTACCCATTGTTACCGTTTTCTAGCACAATATCCCAAGAGGCCACAATCTGTTCAACCAAATTGTTGATCCTTTTTGGTGTCGAGCATTTCTTTGTCCTCCATATACTGGCTTTGACTTCTCAGTGATAGATCAGCAGGGTTCCCTTCCTCTTTTCTGATGCTGGACATGTCCAGTCCTGTGTCCATCAGGACAGAGGAGCCAGTGGAAGATGAAGCTGAGGCCTCTATTGCTGCAGTGGTGCTGGTGTCCATCCGACTGTTGTTAACCATCCTGAAAACGCAAGAGGGGCAAAAATAAGTATGAAAGAAGAATCGTCAACATGCAGTACAGTCTATTATAGTCTAATTAGAGTAATCTACAGCCATGCTAGAGGCTGTACTGTGGTGCTTTAAGCTAAATGCTAACATGCTCAAAACACCCATGCTAATATGCTGATGTTTGGCAGGTATACTATTTACCATGTTCACCATCTTACTTTAGCATTTCAGCATGCTAACATTTGCTAATTAGCACTGTACACAAAGCACATCTGAGCTGCCCCTGATTATAGAGGTAGGCCTGACTGGTTTTGCCGGTATTAGGTTGTAATTCAAAGTACTGAACAAATGAATAAACTTGACCTCATGATGGTGCTAGATGGAAAGACTGAGGATCATCAAAGTTATTAGATTTCATTCTGAAGGGGGGGGGCTAGGAATGCCTGTGCCAAATTTCATGGCAATCCTACAAATAGCTCACACACAAAGAAAGAGAGAGAGAGAAGAAGAGAAAGAGAAAAAGGAAACAAATACTAACATGCCATGTCGAAGGACATGTCGTTCCCACTCGAGGCTGTTGGTGAAGCATCGGCCACAGAACTCGCAGGGAAGACGCTTCTCGACAGTGCTCGGCCCAGAGCTGCTGCTGCTGCTACTGCTGGTAGGAGATGCAAGGACCTCTGGGAAACAGAGTTCAAATGATTGGTTAGTCTCAGAATACAGCAAATTCACATGTGTTTATTTCCTATTTGTAACTAAATCTGAAAACAATAGAAACATTTATTGCTAGAGTTAATCATTAATATGCAAGTAGTATTCTGTAAGTCATTTTACACCAATCACCAAGTAAAAATGTGTAGTGTATTAAAAAATGAATGTTGCCTCCTTGGTAGACCAGTGTTAGTGTTAGCTTGTGTTAGTTCTACTTTTTCCTTCAGAGAGCAACCAACACCAGTCAAGTATATTCAGTGACTTGTAGCCTATGAGAATGAAATAAAGAAATCAATTCAGAATAACAATGTGACTTTGGTTATTTTGGAAGACAAACAGTGCTCCTGAAGGACAGCTAAAACACATTAAAAATCATATGTATGCCATGGGACTTCCAAAATAAACAATATTCTGGAGGTGTAATTGTCTTCTTACTTATGAGCACATTTATTTGGCTTCATCCAGTATGAGACACTGGAGATTTTTCTTTTTTTTTTTTACACAGATCACAATTGGAAATGAAATAATTGAGAACATGATAGCAAATGGCTTTTCACCAGATACACATTTACAGCCTGATCCCAGTGGGTTTGCTAGGAAAGCTGCTGTGAGATGAGCTCAAATGCAGCAGTTGAATAGGATTCAGTCGTGGTTTTGACTTGACGGGCCAGGTGTGAAGTAGACTTTATATTTGTTCTTTCAGCAAACATCAGCCATTGTACTTGACAGCACGGTGTGAGACATTGTTTTTATGCTTCCTGCTTGTTTTTCAGTTGAAATACTGTTGTGTTACTTTGTTTATAAATGGATATGGGCTCTGTCTGTATGACTGAATGATAAGTAACATAATCGGTAGAGACTTGTATTCAGCCAACAGAACAGCACTTCACTGATGATCATCTGTATTTACCTTGTAGGGCTGGCTTCGCTTCCTCCACCCCCTTAACTTCCTCCTCTTCTTCTTCCTCCTCCTCCTCGTCTTCCTCTTCCTCTTTGATGTTGTCCCCTATCTCTTCATCATCCACCTCTCTCTGTTCATGCACTATGTTTTCCATGAGTTCCATTCCTTCGTCGTCGTCCTCCTCCTCTTCTGTAGGAACTTTTCCATCTACTACCATCTCAATCATTTCTCTCTCCTCTTCCTCCTCTGCGCTGCTCCCGTGTTCTTTTATCATCTCCAGCTGGTCCAGGTTGACTCGGCCCATCAGCTCAAAGTTGCGGATAACCTGATCAGAAACAGGAGGCATTTGTCATTTTGGTATAGTGTGCTCTGAGCTGCATTCATTTTGGAGAACTCGCTTTTTTTCATTTTCTTTTCTAATGCAGCTTGTTGAAGCCTTCAAAACGAAAAAAATGAATACATGATTTTGAGGTTGATTGTTCTTGTTATTTGCCATTTTTCTATATAACATTTACCACAGAAGCTCAAGAATGATACCCTTTCTTATTGGTAACAATTATAAAATCTCTAAGTAGTTTATTCAGATTATTACAACTGGGTTGAAATACTAAATGTGATATTTGTTTGTCCCTAGTTGTTTGGTTCTTCGTGTACTAACGCACATTAGCTGGGTTTCTTGGATCTATGGTCATTAATTGTGACACAAAAATTTATACCCCACATTTACTCAATATCAAAGCCATAGTGAAAACAAGTTAATTTTTCAACTTTATGTTCTGAGGCAAAGACACTGCTATAAAAGTTTCTGGCAGAAATTTATTTTAACCCCAAAGTACTAAATCAACAGAAATAGAAGGTTTTTGAAGATGAAGGTCGGTCTCAGTCAACAGTCAAATGCTCATGTTTTCACTGATCTCATTAATAAGAATTAAAGAATTAAAAACGGAGCATCTCTGGAACAAGATGTGCATTTGTACACTCTATAATACAGGTGTTGACTGAGCTAAAATGATCTGAAACCTAAGTCATTTTAACAAAGACGGAAGGTTTGATAACAGCATTTGCTCATCTCATTGCTTATGCAACTTGTTGTACAGTAAATTATGACACTCCCTCTGAGTAATTCCCTCCTCCCATCCTCCCTAAAGACTCAGAGCTGGAGCCTGCAATCCACTTCCCTGCAGTGTCTATCCCTCCGGTCTCCCTACAGTGGATGAGCTGCATCTCTCCTTTATCGTTTTAACAACAGATACTCCCAGGTCTACAATGGATATTCAAGCGTTTCCAACACTGAAGCATACATTAATAGTATTCCTACGGCAACAAACTAAAAATGAATTTACTGCCTGATGCGCTATTAAGACCTACAACTCATTCAGATAGAGGAGTGCTAAATGATTGCTCTGTGTCGCTGATGACGAATGAGTCACAGCTTTTAAATTATGGCTTGGCTTCTTGAAGCCAGCGGTCATACTCGAGGCAGATTAGAAATATCTACAGGCTGCCCTCTTTGCTTCCTTGACCTTCATCTACCAAACATCTCGACGCTTCTTTACCAAATGATGATATGAATGAGGAGGGTGCTCAGCAACGCTGAGAGCCACAATTAAAAGTGCACTTATAAATAAGAATACAAATTCATAACTATAAGACCTCTCCACATTCATCTGATCAAAAAAAATACACACTTTGTCTATTTCACAGAGCTCTGGTGCTCCTTCTCCTCACTGTACCAGAGATGCTTGGTCCCTCCTCCGACCTATATCAGATTCTTCCTAATTTCCAGAAATATCAAGTCCCTCCCTCTCGACAACGGCAGGGTTGGTCTCTTCACCCGAGATCCACAGATGCCATATTCTGCCACACAGGAAATACTAAACTGTGGCTGTATTATTTCTCTTATCTGTATGTGTTAATATTTTAATCATCCATTCATCCATTATCTATAACCTGCTTTAGGTAAAAGGTGGGCTGGACATCCCAGCATGCTTTGTGTAAAATCAGGGATCCAGTCATGTAATGAATGAAAAATGATAACTGGGTGCCCTTTAAAGTTTAATGTACTGTAAACTCCTAAAATACCATCTGCCTTCTCACATCATCTCATGAATTATCTCCATTAAGGGAGGCTGAGAGATGAAACCTTCTTTCCCCTGGATGTTGTTACAGTATACTGAAACTTGAGCCATTTGATATGTATGCACCTACCTCATCTTATTCTATTGTATCAGTAGCCATTTGTCTGCTATTTCTATCTCCCTATATGTCAAGGCGCAGCCTGAGGTTAATTTTAGATTTATTAGCTGGTGTAGAAACGCTTCACTTGAAAAAGACATGCAATATTTAAATATAAAAATAAGTTTGTGGGCCAAATTAAAAACATTAGAAAGTTTACATACTTTCAATCTCCTGATTGACTTTATGCTCCACTGTAATTTGAATCTTCTTAAGAGTTCTCATCTAATAAAGCTTAATTAGACGTGTTCATAAATACCATACACACATAATAAATGGTAGCTGCAATGGGATGTTTTCCCTGCCTAATATTAAGATGGACTGATTTGGATTTTAATGTGAAACTGCTGCAGGAACTGTTTACTTGCAGTCACTGAGAGTAGCTTGTTAACATTTGACTGATGTTAGTGGTTTAGCTACTATATAATTATGTCTCTTTGTAAAGTGATCAGTTTCACACTAGTGAATATGCTTTGACACTGGCTGAATGTAAAACACCCAAGTAAACAAAGCAATTCCCTGTGTTGTTGCTGCATTCAATCTCTTAAACATATTTTATTGGGTATTGATTGTTGTTGTTCCAATCTATCTGCATCCTCACCCTATCTGCTGTTTCAAAATGTAATTACAAGAAACATTTAACACTTTTTGAATGTAGGTTCCCTTTACTATTCTGCTGTGTTCATTTCCACTGTACTTTGTTGGCCAAAGAAAAAAAACTCTTTTTACTTGCCTGATTATATCAATAATTTCTTTAAAAAAAGAAGAAAGAAAATAATTAAATAATTAAAAAGGTCTGAGTATCTGGGGGTCAAATGTTTACAGGATATCTGTTGTTTACAGTTCAGCTGCTGATTACTGAGGATAAGTTTGGTTTAAGAAATTGTAAATCGGCTTTGCTGTCATATGTGATCTTTCAATACTGTGGGAATATAGACAGGCAGAGGTCTCATAATTAACTCCCATAAAAGCAGCAAAGGCCATATTTGAAGAGTTGAAATTACAGAGTGTATAAGTTGTAAACAACTCATTCTACAGCCATTAGGAAAACTAATGATTAAAAACTATTCTTACCAGTAAAACACATTCTCTGACTCTGATTTTGATGGTAATAAGTCAGAGAAAAATCTTTTATCTGCAAAATGAGGCCATCATTTACAGTCATGATGGCTATATTCCTCTTACTTTTCAAATCACAGTGTAGAAACCAATTAAATAAAGTATATCAATTTAAATTTGGTTACAGAAAACTTCATATCTGGACTCCAACAGACCTTGTGCTCAAGGCGGAGATGCTCCTCTAGCTGACTCCGTCGACTGCTGTCATAATAGCAGAGCTGGCACTGGTAAGGCTTGATCTCAGCGTGCTTCTGCAGGTGCAGCTGCAGGGCCTGGTCACTCGAGCATGTGAAGGTGCATTTGTGGCAACGAAATACCAGGCCCTGAAGGTGGCGTGACAGCTTGGAGCGGCTGACCTCCAGTGGAGCCACTCGCTCCTCTGGTGGAGGAAGAGGAGAGAGTGATGTGGATTATTAGGTCGGAGGAAGGGAAGGGAGGTAATGGTGGAGCGGAGGAAAGGCAAAGAGGAACAGTGAGAGCTATAAAGACAGAATTGGAAGAGGAGATGTGGGGGCGCAGGAGAGATATCAAATAACATTTGTCCACAGACACACACACACAGACACACACAGACACACACACCACACACAGAAAAGTGTAATCACAGTGCCTATTACCTTTCGGTGGTTTTGTCATTTTCTCAGTTTCAACACAAACACACTTCTATATAACTGAAGAAGAACTGTCATAAAAAAAAACTACCCAAACACTCCGAAAAGTTTGATCAACCCCTCAGTTCCACGTTTGCTTGTTTTTTGTCAGTTTCAGTTCTCATGAAAGTTCACACACAGTAAACAAAATGCCTTCATTATTATCATTATTATCATATTATCATTTCAACATTACTTGTCACTGTCAGGATGCGAGGCCCCCAGAGGAGACTCCTGGAAGTCACTGCACCCAGTGAAGAAACAGTCCAGCAGTAGCTGTTACCTCCTGTTTCAAATCTATGCTAAGCTACGATAACCCTTTCCTGGCTGAGTCAGACATGAAAGTGATCTCACAGAGAGTCTAGTCATCTGACTGGCTAGATATAAAATAGATCTATTTCCCAATGTGTCGAACTATTCCTTTTAAAGGAAGGTTTTCCGGGTCCCTGGTGCGTACCTCTGTGCAGGACAATGTGGTCAATCATATTGCTCTTGTGTTTGGTGTGGTAGAGGCAGAGAGGGCAGCGCAGGTCTTTAGGGAGATCTTCAGGTGCATTGTTGTTGTGTCCGGCCTCCACATGCATGCTGAAGGTATTCCTGAGACAGATTGACAGGCAAACATCAGTCGACTACCAAAATTAGTTTCTCTATGTGGCGCGCTTGTACCTTCATCTAGCATGATCTATATTCTGATAAACAAGATAACATAGCAAAGCATACTGCATCTCGGCCATTTTCCTGTTTCTCCCTGTCAAGGTGAAGTGTTCTCTTACTTGTAGCATGTGAAAAAGGAGCAGTCTTTGCACTTGAAGAGCTTCTTGCCACCGTGGCGGTCCCTGTAGTGGCGGCGAAGGCTCTGCATGTAGCCAGAGCTGAACTCACAGAACTCACAAGTGAGGACGCCGTCTGGTCGATGGTCAGCCACTGTCGAGCCACCGGGCATCGAGCCGGAAGACATTTGACTGCGGGAGGCCAGCTGGTAATGACTAAGCTGCTGACGAACATCGGCTGGCTCCAGGTACGATGGATCTGAGAGAAGTATAGAGACATTAAGAAAACTTTATTATGCGGAACTTCTCTGTAGTTTGGAGCAGTGGCGGAAAGTACATTTACTCAAGTACTGTACATTTCATGCCACATTACACTTGTACTCCACTACATTCACTTGTCTATTACTCACGAGATTAAAATACATGGATTGTTAAAGATAAAACCAGTTTTGGCTTGTGACTTTCTACCAGAGGACACATTTCCTCTTAAAATCACATGGTTTCATTTAAATGAATTGAAACAGATAAAATGCAAAGAGAACAGAAAAGTCTAAAGCATGAATACAGTACATTCGTTTGGCAGAACTGAGTTTTTTTTCTCATTTTTTCACTTCACAACCTCAGATTTGGCGTGTGACTCTTGGAGAGGGCCCAACCCTGGACTAAACTACCGAACCTGATACTGTATAAAGTTGTTCAATTATACATCAGTTGCAGGGGCCATTTATGTTTGATACTTTCATTACATTCAGCTGATAACCTTCTGTGCTTTTACTTCTAATTGAATATTTTACATTTGTGTATTGGTATTTTTACTGAAGTAAATAATGTGTGTACATCTACCACTTCTGGTCAGCAGATATTATTATGACGGCATAATGTTTTAGCATAGCACAAAATGTATTCACAGGCTACTGAGTATATTTATATTATTATTATATTAGTATCTTAGTATATTTCTCTTTGATGATTATTTTCTAACATGGACAGGCAGTAACCATTCTTCATGAATACTAATTTCAAGAGGATTTGGGAGCTAATTTTCAACCCACAATAGCCACTGTACATCTGAGACTTATGTTATACCAACACAGTTTTTGCGCAGCAGGATGGAGTTTAGCCTACTTTATGTATCTTCTCCAAATTGATTCTTTTTGTGAAAGATGTCTGATTATTTCTTAAAAGAAAATCCATGTTTTTAATATTTAATAAAAAAAAAAAAAAAAGCTATGAGCAGACTGCAGTGGATCTTTTCCTTTCTAAAGGAGACACGACTATCCTGAAATTGAGTTGCGCTCACACCAACTGTCCCCTCCCCTCTCACGGATACAGGAGTGTAACTGTGACTGTCATCATTCGTCCCCGACCATTTTCCCTCCTCATCCCCTTTCTCATGAGCCTACAGTGAGCGAGCTCATCTTCTCGTCCTACTTTGAGCCTCCGACACATCAATAAATAAACCACAGTGACACTAATAGAATATCTATTCATGTGAAAAATGCCTCATTCAGCACTCAGAGTATGAGGAAGCATGGAGGGGGAAAAAACTTTACTTTTTAACTTTTACTTTATAAAATGCTTGAGATCCAATTTCTCAGAGCCAGAGGAATTCATATGAATCAAACAATGCCACAGTTGGCTCATGCTTTTAATATCCTCACTGCATTGTGGAGATGTATGGAGATTAGATATCAGATGGAGAGCAAATTTTGTAGTCAGGTAGTGGTGTGTCTTCTTGAATGGATTAAAGGCCAAAACTGTCTATTCCAGCACACTGCATAAATGACAGGTGGATTACTTGTGTGAGGAGTTGAAGAAGAGAGAGGAGGAGGAGAAATATTTTAAGGATGGGGTTGGATTTCAAAGAATTTTCATAGTTTCGGGCAGGTGCAGGTGGAAACGTTGAGACAAACCGCAGCTATATTCAAACCATTTTCTTTTTTAACAGAAGTCTAAGGAACCATCCCTGCTAATGAGAAGCAATCAAATAGTTAAACACATTTCACTGCCAAAATAAAAGCACAAACCCTCTATTCCACCGCAAACATCAGACTTTTAGACATTCAACTGAAGGTAGCTACTCTGGCGTGGTAGAGAGACATTCAGTGTGTCAGCTCTGCTCTTTCTCAATGCTTCATTTGTCTTGGTGGGGCACAGCTGACAGTGGTGGTTGGTGCATTGAGGAATGCTGCCCTGCTTCAGCTCCAGGGAAGATTCCACAGCTCCAGCAGCAAGGTAACAGCTGCTGCCAAGAACAGTCTGCAAGCTACAGCAGTGGCTGCACGGACACTAAAACACCTAAAACATGGCATGGCATCAACCTACAGCGAAGGTGCCTCCTCAGTGGAATATATTCTGCAAAGAAAAGTGTCGCATAACAACATTAAAGAAGGCGAAAACAGACGAATCTGAGCCGTCAGACTCTTAAATTCTCATATAATTTATTCAATCTGTGCACATAACCCTCTCCCAGATAGAGTGAATAAGATACAGACTTGTTGATGCTGATGTTTGGAGATGTAAACAGGAAGTAAACTTTGCTATGGTGTCAACTTGAGCCCCGTCTATTTTTATTTTATTTTTTTATCCTAGGTTTGTTTACAATTTAAAAAACTGGCAGCTTGAACAGTTTGTTGAATTAGCTACTAGCAGTTCCTGTTTTCAGAGTACCCATGGCTGTATAGTTAGTTATTACTGGATTAGTTTAATACTGAAGAAAACTTAAAAATGTGATGATTCTCGGGCAAGTTCTGGAGTTATTTCAAAGCAGATTTATGGATGTTTATCTGCGATGGACCTCAGAGATGCACATACTCAGAAAGTTGTCTAAAATATGTCTATCATGTCTGTGAGTTATGACTCTTTTTCTGTGTCACATTGGATTCTGCTTTGATGATCA
Source organism: Seriola lalandi dorsalis (assembly GCF_002814215.2). Taxonomy (NCBI): domain Eukaryota; kingdom Metazoa; phylum Chordata; class Actinopteri; order Carangiformes; family Carangidae; genus Seriola; species Seriola lalandi. The sequence continues at coordinate 864,897 of NW_019525159.1, forward strand.
ATAGAGATTTTCCAAAAAAAAATCTGGCCTGACAAGTATCATATGACGTTATATCTATTTAAGTGATATTACACATGATCTCATACCATCTGAGGCCAAGGGAGTCTGTTCTGTGTTACTGGCCAGCCGGGAGGGCCTGAGGGTGGCATGAGCAGCCTGGGTAGCAGCCCGGAGTTTGGGGAGGGTCAGGGCCTCACCGTGGTCTCTCAGAGAGTGCTCCTTCAGCTGGCTGATGGTCATGGAGGAGAAGGGGCACGACAAGCACTTGTATGTGTGCTGCTCACCTGGAAGACAAACGGGGATCACAAGTCAGCAAGTTTATGAATACAAAAGGAATATTAGATGAGGGTTAGCAGAGACCTATAAATCACTGATAGTGAAGAAAAAAACATGGTAACAATAAACACATCCTCCATCACAAACAAAGCTATTCCCCTCTGAGCCACGCTGTAGCAAATATGTCACCTTGCGCTCATTTAGCACTCCCCTTGGACTAATTAGTGTAATTTTGATAAAGAAAAATGTTGAGCTGCATTGTTAATCAAAGTTTCATCAAAATTTCATCAAAATTCAAACACAAATGTCTTGAGATATCAGACATAAACACAAAATTATTAACAAAGATATTAAGTCAGATCCACATTCAAACCCTTCAACTTCCCTTTTAGGCAATTTGGAAGTACTGTACAAAGTAGATTATCCAACAAAAACCAACAGTACAGTATGTTAAAAACACTACTGCTACAATGTGAAACTAATGTTGGTTTTATTAGCTAATTTGACTGCTCTTTGTTATTTCTCAGTTAGACCTGACCTGACACAAAGACAAACATTAAATGGAGTTTTGCAAGTGGTGAGAACAAAGGACAGTACTTCATTATGATTTATGCTCCTCCAGTTTATGACTGTGCTTATGCCGTTTTGGCTACTGTGCATGTTTCTGGCAAATGCTTTGGTAGAGTTTTGAATTTACCCAGGGGGGATTTACAGCATCTTGCTTCCTGTTTCTGCTGAATATATTTGCTTAATGCAAGCAGTACCCTGAGGAGTGAAGCCATTACTACCAAATCTGATCTGACTGTAGCATGTTCTTACCAGAAGCAGTTTAATAAGGAAGCCACTTCCTTATCGAGCTGCTTCTGGTAAGAACATATTGTTTGGAATAAGCCAGCTCTTGGGTGTGGATGCATCAATCCAAATGTATCATTAGCCAGTTCTTCTAGTCCATAACAGGCTGGACTAGAAGCAAGAACACAAAGAACTGAGCCACAGTGATGAGATTTAATGTACATATATATATATATTTTTTTACCACAAAGAATAAAAGTGAATGTCTATATAATCACCAAACTCCACTTTTCAAATGTAATCACAACTCAAAATTGGTTTGTCTCAATTATCCACTGCAGTTGTTAACTCTTACTGCAGCTTCGTGTTCGCTCCAATCAGACAGTTGAGAGCACTAATCCCGCTGAAAATTGGCCTTTCTAGTTTGCCAGTTCTACGATTATTTCTTTTGCTCGTGTATTGATTGCTCAGGTGGAGCTTTTCTTTTTTTTTTTCTTCTTTTTTGCATTTTTTGAATGCCTATGTCTTTGGATCAATGTTGCCGTCTGGCTCGCTCAAAAAACAAAAGCGATCACAGGCGGAGAATCACATCTAAGTAAAGACATCTGTATGCCTCCACCTTTGTAGCATTCTGAGGATTTCTCCACCATATTCCCAAATAAACAATATTAACAATATATTCATATGTTTGTGCTTAAATCTGGGTCCAAATTTGATTCATTTGGATGTGCTTAATTAGGTGTGTCTAATGTACTCAGTGAATGGTAAAACTGCTCCTCAAGCTAATCCACTGGTTGCATTATGCTGGATAAGATAAATCAAGCACAGCATCGTTATGTGGAGGATGATAAACAGGAAACTGCTATTCTGGCCCGGGAATACCTTGTTAGTCATGGCTGTAAGATGTGGTTTAATATATATATATATATGTGTGTGTTCTCGTGTGTGTGTGTGTGTGTGTGTGTGTGTGTGTGTATGTTTTTACCTGTGTGTGCCTTATGCAGGTGGCTCTTCAAGCGACTCACGTAGGCAGATTTAAAGGGGCAGAGCTTGCACTTGAAGGGCTTGTGGTGCCCGTGGTGAGACTGCACATGTCTGTCCAGGCTGGCGATGAGACAAAATATTTATTAAAAAAAACAAAAAAAAAAAACAGAAGGGAGGATAGGATATGAGATAAGAGGATAAAAGAAGAAAAAAAATAAATGAAATGAGGACAAAAGGATAGCAGATAAAGAGAGAAAGTGATAAGAATAGGGTACAGGAAAGAAAGAGGCAGAGCTCTACTCTACAGCATCCACTTTGATGATTTCAACAGCGGGGTTTTCAGCAGCATCTAAAGCACTCAATTCTGTTTACCTCACAAACAACAGCCGCACATTTTCCAATGACTACAGAACAAGGAGCCGTGGGGTGAACTCATCTACCCACAATCCCCTGGTGGGAATGAGTGTGTGAGTGCCTGTGGGGACGGTGGCTGTGTTTTTAATGCCAGCCTCCTAGGTGGCATGGGAATGCGACTTCTTTCTGGGTCAGGGCACATACAGTACAGAGGTATTACACCTGGGAGCTCAGAGGTGATGAGGACTCTCTCCTTCCCTTTCGCTCTGTGTCTCTGTGATGGATAAAACAAATCACACTACCAAAAATGTCTGCCTACGTCTAATGTTTGTCTCGCTCTCCTAGGAGGCAGGAAATCTTAGAGAAGATGGAGAAGAAGAGGATTCAAAGGGAATGTGACAGGGTAAACAGATCATGGTGTAAAACTGTGCTCTACACGAAATGAGTTTAACATCCAGCTGATTTGTAGAACAGCTGGTGGAAGTCTTGTAAGGTATACAGGGGCGAGGGTTTACAGTATACTTCTACCACAGCTACATATATTGTAAGGCTGCAGGTTTACTGATCTATCACCAAAGAGAAATGACACAGTTAATACATGGCTTTGTTCTCCTGCTAGATTTTACTGGCTGAAGTAAATTTGGCAGGAACAGAAACATTATGAGCCTAGTAAGTTATAATCAAATCAAACCCTGTTTATTATTTATAGTTTGCATTTTTACAGTTATTCAATGTATTTACATTTTATATTTATCTCACTTTTTTAGTAGTTTTCATTGTTTGTGGTGGAGTCGCCACTCCCACACTTCGAAATTGCCTTCAAGGGATTCAGGATATGATGTATGTAACAGAGCTGTAAACTACTGCTGATGCAAACCAAATATTTCCTATATAATATTCAACTGGGAAAACACAGGGTGGCTTTTGTTGTGGCAAAGCCAAAAGAAACACAATGTGTTTTTAAACAGACGTTTGCACTGATCACAATAGTTAATGAAAATTGTGTCTACAAAACAAGACATGGGGCATTTGGGTCTGAATTCTTTTCATCAGTGGGAGTAATAGAACAAGGAGCAGCCACAGTGAGCTGTTAGATGAAAAGCAACAGGGGAGAGCTACTTGTGCCATGGGCAACAATTATTCATGACTTCTCTGTTAAAACAACTTAAGTTTGTTTGGGTGCATTATGAAAAGACGCACCAGTTGCATTTCTGAGAGGGTAGCTGCTCAGTGAGTCTTGGCTGCAGTATTGAACTGAACTTGATGTTGCCAACATAACCAAAGCAACCAGGTCTAATAATCAGAACAGATCAATGTTCAATGGAAGATCAACACTGGTAGAAAAAATCAGAGTAGTAAATGTGTGTTTACTTTGGGCAAAGTTGCCTAACTTACTCTAGTTTACTCTTTGTAAAGCAGCACACAATACACAGGGGGTGCTACTGTAGAATCAGTGTTAGAGGTGTCAATCATAGACCCTGCTCCTCCCTACTTACTTGTGCCTGAAGGGTGAGACGAACTGGCAGTACTGGCAGCTGTATTTGTCCTCTCTGCTGAACAGCGCCATGGCTGAGTGGCTCCTCTCGTGGGACCTGAGTCCCTGCATGGACATGAAGACTCGGTCGCACTGGGCACACGGGTGACCCCCTGCTGCTAAGCGCTGCTTCAACTGGCCCTCTGACACCACGGCCACGAGGGCCGCTGCGCTTCCTTCAACGGCATCCATTTCTGGATCAACCGTCTCTGCGGCCACAGCAACACCGCCAGAAGCTGTGGAAACCAAGGACGGGCCCTCTGCTTCAGCTGCTTCATCCCCTTCCAGGTCGCCATTGGTTAGGCCCTCTGAAGGCAGGGTCAGGGGGACCTCGCTGACTTCCTGCTGCAAAACAAAGAGGAGAAGCCTCAGATGTTCAGTAGCTTTTCTGTGCCTGTTAGATTTTGTTTGTCAAAGTGTTTCATTATGCAGATGCACGACACTGCAATAAGGAGTAAGATTAAGGATAATGTATCTGGATAGTAGTACCAGATGACAAACATAGCTGTACATTAAAGTATCACTTAGAATCTGGCACCTGTCACTCTTTTTACTGGATCAGACGCACCATATCAACAATGCATAAGCAACAGTTAAGCATCTGTCTAACACCTATGGTTCTGTCTATGCTTTATCAGTGCAATAACTTTCAGATACATTGTAGTTAGAGCTCTCTCTCGCTCTGATTCTTTTACTCTTACTCTTTGTAAATTTTTGCTGGAGTGCTGATCAACCTTCCATTAGCTTTACATTGGTCTGAAATACTCCAAACACTTGGCCAAACTGCTTCAAGCTGTGGCGTGAGCCCGTACGGGTGTAAGATAAAACTGTTCTGGGAAAAAGTGAAAAACATAAGTTATTCAAGTCCGGCACAGGCGAGCATTAATCGTACGTTTAGCCAGCGGCTAGCTCCAGCCCTGACCTGAGACTCTGTGGTCCAAAGGTATTTATGGACACATGATACTCAGTTGATATTAAGTTGATAGCTCTATGCAAATGGAATGTGACAGGAAAATTTGAACAAGACATCTTGAATCTGGCCAGAAGCTTTGTTACATATCATCCTACACTCTCCTCCATCGTTTTATATATGTCTCAAACACACAACTCTAAAGAATAACAACAAATCTTTATACCAAAACCACAAGCATTTACTGTGAGTGACTAATAAGCCTCTGCTGGCCACTAGACCTGATGATGAGGCCAAATCACCCATGTGAGAAATGAGAGGATACAGCACAGGTACAGAGCTTAAAGAGGATGCCTTACATATTCGCTTATCTACCAACAGGCAAAACAAAACTTCACCATCAGTTTCTACTTCCTTCATCTGCTGGAGTGCAGGCTGGTTTCTGCAGTCGTCACAAGCACACAGACAATCACCATGACTTTTTTATTGCCTCAAGGAAGCTCATTCTTTCTGTGGAAGGACCTGACCCTGCACTTCATGCAGCCATAAATAAGATGTGGCATCCACAGGCCCAACCTTGCCATCCAGCCTGCCGTGACTGCACTGTCAGCCTGTTCTTCATCCAACTCTATCAGAAACCATTGCAGCTCTCGAATTGAAACAGTATTCGTGATACTATAAAAAGCAACGTTTATTTTTACCCTCTGCGATGTGTAAAACATACGGTCTGCTCCATCTGGTGGGAGATGTTGTACATGGACATGGTCTTTGTGCTGCAGGCCATGAATGCTTACAGTTAAACCACCTAAACCCTGACAGGGTTAGTGCCATTGGCTACACAGAGCAACATTTCATTCCTGAAAGTGAAAGTCGCAACAGGAAGGCTCCCTTTTTGTTGGCAGATCTCAGTTGTCACTGTGAGTTCGGTGCGTCTTCACTCTCAGTGGCCCCAAACCATCTCATCTTAAATACATAAAAGACAGACTGAGCGTCTGACGGAAGAACCAGGCCTCTCCGTTTGGTGAGGCGTTGGATCCTTAGGCCTGTTCCCCTCACTGGCAGCCTCAGTGGAATACTAATGTTGGAATGGTTACCCGCCGCTGCCCTAAAAGTTATGGCTCACCACTCTGTCCTCCAACCACCCCCCCCCCCCACCCCTACTCTCTTCCACTGCAATGGGACAGCATTGCTTGTTTTCTCTGGGGGAAGCTGACAGACTGTCTACCCAGAAGCCTATGTCAGTAATAAACAAAATGGGAAACAGAGCACCCAAGCCCAGTAAAAGAGATCGCTGTAGAGCGAGGAGGAACAGGAGTAAGACAGAAACACTGGGGACAGACCGAGTGGGTCTTTCAAGTGTTGTTAATGTTAAAGTGGGAGTGATTCATGAATACTGTACATTTGTTTGATCTCTGAAGAAGTTGCTACCCAATTTAGTTGAGACATAGCTTGGCATTTTAGAAGCTTATTTGCTTTTTTTGATGTGTGTTAGATGAGACGACGGATACCACTTTCATATCTGTACGCTAAATATGAAGCTACAGCCAGCAGCTGGGGAGCTTAGCTTAACATAAAGAGTGGAAATGGAGGGAAACCGATAGCTTGGCTCTGTCTGATGTTAATAAAATCTGCACCTCTAAAAACAGCACCTCTAACGCACTACTTTTCCTTGTTCCAGTCAATACATTAAGCTAACAGGCCGATGGCAGAAGCTTCATATTTAATGAACATCGGACATATGGATGTGATGCCAATCTTCTCATCTAACTCTCAGCAAAAAAGCAAAGAAATGTGTTTCCCAAAATATCTATCATTATTTCTACTATTATTGATTTCATGCATTTTACAGACAAGCAAACAGCATATGCCATTATACATGAAAAACATATTTTGAAAAGAACTTTAATTTTTACCATAAATAAGGAATAATATACAGTATATATATATATATATATATATATATATGTTTTAATATTGATATGTGGATAGCTAATATGAAAATATTCTAAATTCATGTAGCAAGTTCCCCACTGAAATGAGACAAATATAATACAGTAACAGCTTCAAAGAAATTGAAGACTAAATCCAACTCCATTTACCTTGACATGTCCCTCTTTGACCTCTCCATACTGGACGTGCTTCCTCAGGTGGTTGCAGATGGCTCGGAGGGTGGGGTGCACCTCTATGCAGAAGTTACACCTGAATCCTATGGGAGTTTTATTTACAGGGCTTTCCTGTTTCGAAAAGAAAAGTACAGAAAGAACCTGTTTAAGTTATTGTTTAATTTTTGTTTGACATCTTTTTTAATTTGCATTTGAAAGTGATTTGTAATGAAGCTGTTTCTCTTAAATTACATTAACAGTGTAATTTACCTGAATCTAAACCAGCTGATGTATTTGCCACAGTCAGAAGACACTGCTATCTCTCTCTCTCTCTCCTCTATGAGATTGACCTTATCTCCAATAACACTGCCACTGTTCTCAAATTTCACATTCACTTGAATGGGAAAATGGTCTCAGACTTTTGGACCCCACTGTGCTTTAAATGAGATCAATGGTATTTTTAATGAACTAATTATGAAACTAATTATCACACCTCATTATCATGCACTGTTATATACTCCTGGTGACAGTGAAGAGGCCAATCGAAATACATTATTATCTCTTTAATTATTTCGTCACTTCAGTTTTGGAAGAACTGAACTACTTAGGGTGCATCTGCAATGAATGTGTGTTTATAAAATCATGTTTGGATAAATTAACTTCACTCTCAGAGGTAGATAATGTCTTTCAGCTGTTTTGTTTTTAAACCACGGGAGCTTTTGACCTCCACGAGTTAAGGTGTGGCATCAGATGATTTACATTCTTTGACTGACAAGGTTTTAGGGAGACTTGTATCTTCACTCACCTTGTCAGGTCTGTTGTCAAGTAGCTCTGTGGCTTTCTGTTTGCTGAGAAGCTGCTTCCTCCTCTCCTGCCTCATGGCCCTCTTCTGAAAATCCTCACTGTGATTCAGTAGATGTCTGGCCAGAACTGGGAGAGCCAGGAACTTCAGCTCACAGTGAGAACACTGGTACAACTCAGAGTCCTCGTCCCCAGGACCGGGCGACACCATAAAATCCCTCTTCAAGTCATTGCTGTGGTGGTCATTGTAGTGCATAGAGAGCAGCTCGCCTGTGCTGAAAGACAACCGGAAGCATTTTAGACACTTATATGGCAGCCACTCAACCTCTCTGTCCTGGTCGGGTTCAATCGAAACCTCCAGCACTTCCTTCTCTTCCTCTTCCACAGCAATCTTCTCAGGTTCTTTGGCATAGATAACGGTAAAGTAGCGACCAAGCTTGCTAGCATGCTGCTTCTTGGGGAAGACACCTGGGTGGCGTTTAATGTAATGTGAGACAATGCTCTTCCTGCTGAAGGCCTGGAAGGCGCAAAGAGAACACCTTCGTCTCTCCACAGCCAAACGTAGGTCTTCACTCATTTCTGAATTGTCTCCCTCTGACAGCGGGGGTGCTATCACTTTGGCGGGCTTCTCGCTTAAAGTCTTGGAAGCAGCCAGACAATGGGTATAATAGGCATCAATATCATGGCGCTTCTGGTAGTGTGCTGCCAGGCCTTTGCGTATAGGATTTGTGTATGAACACAGAGCACATTTGAAGACATTGTTTTTACCCTCTGGCTGAGCACGGACATTGTTGTGCTTGATACGGTAGTGGCGAGCGATGCCTTTCCTGGTGGAACAGAAGTATTTGCAGAGTTGACACTTGAATACAGCATGTTTTTCTGTCTTATTGATGGGTAACTGGGAGAGGGCAAGGTCCAATTCACTGACCTCCTGGACTTTTGCTGCACTTGATAGATTACTAGCACTGCATTCAGCTACTGGCTCTGTGTCTTTACCAGAAGAGAAATTTGTCAGAGAGGGAGAGAACATTTCAGAGGCAGACTGATTGTGATACTTCTCATAATGGATTTTGAGTTTCTCCAGTGTCCCATGTGTGTACGGGCACATTTTGCATCTGTATGCGCCGTAGCCCTGCCTTTGAGTTTTGCACTTGTCATCTCCTTCATTTAAGTCAGTGATTTGCTCTATGTCATCTGCAAAATCTTCCGCGGTGACTTTCACTAACGGGTGCCTTTTCTGATAGTGGGTGAGGACACCGTGGATGCGAGAGTTTACATATGGACAGTGACGACATTTATACACAGAACTGGGGTTGATGTCTGCCTCCTGTGCAAAATCTGCAGCTTTTACTTTCATGCCTGGGTGCTTCTTTCCGTAGTGTGTGAGGAGGCCATGGAGACTGTTGTACTCTGACAGACATACAGTACACTGATAGGGATTGTTAGAGATGGAAAGACGTGGGTGGGAAGGATGAGGATTGCTTTCTTGAGGTGGGATGGCGATGACCAGCGCTCCATCATCTTCAATAGACTGGCAGTTGAAAGACACGTGTTCTTTGGCGACCTGCTGGTGGATCTTTTCAGCTGAGCCATTCCCTTTGATGATATCCAACAGCACAGATTCATCCCCTTTGATGGCCCAGGGGTGGACCGCCTGATAGTGACTGGTGATGTCCCATATTGTACAGGCCTCAAAGGCGCAGTCTCTGCATTTGTAATGTTTGGTTTCCATATTGCCTCCTTGTTGTTGGGTGGTTTCCGGCCCAGCCCATAGCTTGCTGGCCATGTATGTGTAATCGACGTTGTGCTCAGGGTGGCGTCTTTGGTAATGGAGCAGCAGACCCTGGGGTTCAGCATGGGAGTAGATGCACCATTCACAGTGGTAGCCAGCCTCCAGTATGCCATCTTGGTAAGCCCAGTGTAAAATGGTCATGGCCGTGGCTTTCACAGTGGGGTGCTCTTTCTTCAGATGCTTCTTCAGGGCATAGACATAGGGGGATGTGTAGGAACAGTGTCTGCACTTGAGGTTACGCAGGGGCGCAGCGGTTTCAGGGTCAGGAGGGGCTGGGATCATGGCAGAAGAGACGCTACCCGACTGAACCATCTGTGCACGCTCACGCTGACTCCGGACAACTGCAGTGTGACGACGTACGAGGTCAGCGTTGGCCTTGGTTTCTCTGTGCTTCTTCTGGTAATGAATGAGCACTCCTTTTACAGTGCGGTTGCCATAATCACAGTGCTGACAAAAGAACAGCTCATCCTCACCTTTATCACCACTTCCCGGTTTAGGGCTCGAGTTGTTCGATCCATCGTGACCATTATTTTGAAACTGCTTCAAAAACTGTTTGGGAGCCGCAATTTGCAATTCATCCATTAGTTTCATCAAACCAGGGGTGGGAGCGCCATGTTTGATATATTTTGCAGTTACTTTTACTTCTGGGTGTCTTTTCTGATAATGGACCAACACACCAACAACGGATCTGTTGCTGTAAACGCAGTGTTTACAGTAGTACATTTCTTCATCTGATCCGTACAGTGCTGCGCTTGATTGTTTCGGCGGCGTAGACATGCTGAGGTTAAACGAAGAGTTGGCTACAGGCTGCGACTGATCCACTGACATGACCTTCATGGTTTTCTGTATACGGAAATAAGACGCCTTTTGCTCTGGGTGTTTCTTCTGGTAGTGCACCAAAACAGAGTGCATGTTGGGACTAGCAAAGGAACACACGTCACAATCGTAGACAACAACGTTACCACCCATGGCCTCTTTAAGAGAGTCTGCCTCAGCACTAGCTTCAGGGGTCTTGGAAACGGTTTTCAGCACCGGGCTGGAGGAGGACCTGGGCGTCGACGTGGCCGAGTTAAACGTCTTGGGGCCAGAGTTTAATATTTCCCTCAGAGTTTGCGATTCACCTGCTTTGTGGGGCTGCTCCACGATATAGCTGGAGAAGATCATGGCGTTGTTGATCTTCACTGTTGGGTGCATTCTTTGGTAATGGGGCATTAGGCTCCTGACATTGGGGCTCGTATATGAACAAAAGCGGCACAAGTATAACAGATGCGGTTGGTTGAAGTTGAGCACGTTGCTTGCTTCAGGGTGGTGATCCATGTAGTGTTGGTGTAGATCATTGTAATTTGTGTATTCAATGTAGCACTCTAAGCAGCGGAAGACCGCGCTCTGGTCTTCGGGGTCCAGGATGTACTTAAAGCTGAACTTGATGTACGGGTGCATCCTCTGGTAATGGGTGCTGACGCTACGAGCCGACTTGTTGTGGTAATCACAGTGTTTACAGTAGAAACGTGTAGTTCCGGTTTCCTCTGAATATTCAGCGTTCTCCTGGACAGTGCCGTCAGTGGGATCAGCAGAGATGTTTTCACTATCATCTGAGAGAGTCAGTGATATAGGAATGTTTCTAGGTTTTGATTTGGGATTGCTTTTTCTTTTCCCTATTCTGCCTCCCTCGTGAGAGATCATTGATTCTCTCCCATGAAGCTGTTGTGTGTTGTAGGTAAAAACTGGGTTTTGGCTGTCATGGTCTCTCCCCTCTTTATCAGCACCGGTGTGATTTTCTCCTGCATCTTCTTCATCCATGTCATCCAGATTTATGATCATGTCCTGTTGGCTTTGGCTTATCTTACTTTGAAGGTTACTCGCAATTTCATCAATTCTAGTTCGCTTCTTGACCGAGGACAAGTCCAAAGGCAAGTCATTAATGGACTTCCTGGCTCTTTTCCCTGTTACTAGGGGCTTTTTGGTGGCAAGCCCTAAAATGGAGGTCTGGGTTTTTTGTAGAAAGATTGGAGAAGCGTCCACCTCAGAGTCTGGCTGGTCAGTCAGCTGGCTTTCAAAGACAGAGGGATCTAGGTCATCACAGTAGGAATGCTTATGCTGCTGGTGAACCCTCAGGCCTTTCAGAGTGGTGGTGGAAAAGCTGCAGAGCGTGCAGCGATGAGGGTTCTGCTGGTCGTTCGATGTGCTGGTTGTCTTTTTTCCATTGACTTTGGAGCTTACGTTACCCCCATTCACTGGCTCTTCAGCGTTTTCACTCTGAGGTTCTGGACTATCGCTCGTTAGGTCCATGGTCTCTAAATCTGAGGAACTGTGGCTCTGTTTGTGCGCGCCTAGTTTAAGAGGACTGGTGCAAATAAATGGGCATTCATCACATTTATACACTGTGGTTTTGCCAGAAAGGTGAATGTTTTCAATGTGGCGGGAAATGCTCCGCCTGTGCATGGTGAGGAAGGAGCAGAAGGGGCACTGAAAGCGGTTCATGTACTTTCTGAAAGGTATTCCTTTAGTCTCCAGCAATTTGTTATCCTCATCAGTTAAAAGCTGCTTTGCGTCTGCTGACAGGGTTCCAGTGTAGCTGGGATCATCTATATCGCCCAGCTCTTCATCGTCATCATCCTCTAAGCTGCTCCTAGAGTCTTCCTCGTTGAGTAAGTTGGCATCCATCTCTATGACACTGTTGGGGGCATCAGATGAAGCAAACCTCTTGGACAAAATAGAGGAACCTGTGCTGTTGGGTGTTACTGCACTAATCTGTGCATACTGAAAGGATGAGATGTCTGGGACTGACTTCTCCGCTGTGTTTTCTGGTGTTTTTTCTCCCGTCTCCTCCTCCTCCTCCTCCTCCTCCTTCCCGCGAACATCAGCAAAGCTCATCTTTGATCTAGTCGGGCTAGAGGGAGAATCTGGCTTGGGCGAGTTTGCACTTGCCTCCCCCTCCAGCTCCGCAATGCAGGAAACTATCTTGACCTTGTCGCTGTGCTCCTTCACCACGTGACTAGTCCAGCTGTCCTTCTGGTCAGTCTGATAGTCACACCATTCACAGGCAAACATTCCCTTCATGAGTCCACCGGCTGAGTCAGACTCCTCTGCAGTCACAGCGTATTCTGAAGGATCTCCAGTGCTCTCTGAGGGAACTTTGCTATGATACATTAGTTGGTGTTTCATTATCCTCGCTCTGCGTGGAGACTTGTACGTGCAATACTGACAGGAGTACACTTTTGAATGGTCGTTGTGCATTACAACGGTGTAGCTGGGCTGCTTAGCTGTCGGTGAGGAGATACTTGCATCTGGATCTTCCTCTGCAACATTGTGCACTTTTTTGGTGTGGTTTCTTAAGAATGACTTTGATCTGAAGTAACGGACACAGAACTTGCACTGGTAAAACGGCAGATGGGCTTCAGCGGTCTGCTTTTGTGACGTTTGGTTGGAACTGTCAGCAGAGTTGGGGCCTGAAAAAAGAGAAAGTATATGAGACATTAATAGTAAAACAGTAACATTTTCCTGCCATTATTTAGTCCTTCTGTGATTTCTGTTAATAAATTCAGCCACAACTCAATACATTTTTATGCTCTTCACTAAAGTATACGATCATCCTACTGTAAAGTGTTCTCTGAAGAGAGTGTTTCCTAATCCCCAACAAATTAACAGTAACATCGGAATTAATGTGGTAGACATACTCATTCCAGCTTTAGGAGGCGTATAATCCTTGTCATCCTTATCCTCATAGTCCTCATGTTCCTCTTCTTCCTCCTCGTCTTCGTCCTCGTCTTTCAGAGAGTCAGACTCATCTGCATCTGCAGGCTGCAGGAAAACAGTGTGCACTTCCTGAATATGGGTCTTCAAGTCATCATATGACTCGGCACGGAAGTCACAGCCATCACACTGCAGTACCTCCATCGCTACAAAGAGGGAGCACTCCCTGGAAAATCAGGGAAACCTGCAAAGAGAAAGAAAAGAGAATGAAAAAAAAAAAACATTAGGACATATGTCATTTTCACAGGAGTACATGGCAGAATACATGTTTGACTCTAGTGATTGCGAATAAAAAGAAAAATTAATTTATGAGAATCATATTAAACTATTCAGAGGAGCCATCAATGATGCAAATTAAGGGGTATTTCCGATAACAGAGAGACTCGTATAAACAGAACCATCACAAAGCTTTAACACTGAAGTCATTTCAGGACTAATGTAATTCTTCAGTATTCAGTGTCGTGACAAGGCCCTTCCATAAAAATGAGCTTGGTGATGATATTGCATGATTTCCAATAGCAATTCCTGCTGAGAACAAAGTGCACACCTTTTGCACATAACAAGACAATTTCAAGTACAAAAATATAATGCTTAGAAATGTTTACGATTATGATTATGTGTTCAGAAGATATCTTTTTAAAGCCGAGCCTCATTTGCTAGATTTATAGAGCCTCTTCAGGTTGCATTTGCAAGACCGTGCTTTGAAGGGATGTGGCACATAGTTTTTCTGATGTTGCATTGTTGGGGGAAAATCTTTTTTGGATAAAATACTGTTATTGCACTTGAGGAGGGGGACAGACACAATATAATTTGCATTTATTCTTTAAGATTACTTAAATGCTGAGAAATGTTGGAGAGGGATAAAATGGTGAAGTAAAAGCTGAAGTTGAAATATTGAAAAAATAAAAATAAGATGTAGCCCTTGAAGTCTAAATCAAATATGTCATTGAAACACCTAAAAAAAAAAAAAAAACATGAAAAATTTGAAGTGAAGTTGAGCTTTGTTCCTGCAAAACATGTTTTAAAAACTGAACAAAATAAAGGTTCAGGAATGGTTTGAGGAACACAACAAGAAATTCAAGGTGTTGACTTGGCCTCCAAATTCCCCAGATCTCAATCCAATCGAGCATCTGTGGGATGTACTGGACAAACAGGTCCGACGCATGGAGGCCCCACCTCACAACTTACAGGCTGTTTTGGCGGCAAAAGTGGGACCTACGCTATATTAGGCAGGTGGTCATAATGTTATGGCTGATCAGTGTATTTTGGTATTGATGCACAACTGCCACAAATTTCCGATGTCTCATTATCATGACAGCATCACATGATAGAAATCCATATAAAAATGATTTTCCATCTGGAGCTGTCTACAAACTCTGACAGAAAGCCCCACAAAACATGTCAAAGAGGAGAATTCTGCTGATGCTGATGTTACTCTGAATACTAAGAAGGTCCCATTTTTTACCATAGCATCATTCAAAGAACAATGGAGGGACTGAGGAGGGATTATGGGCTGATTTGTCCCATTTTTATTACCTTGGGATAAGCAACAGCTGGAGAGCAGCTCCACAGCTCAGTATTTAGAGCAGACTATTCCATCAGATTGTATCAACTGCTCTGAAATAAGATTGAATGAATCAACTGAGAGATGAAGGCTTTATGTCTTTGAGCTCCTCTGCAGTTTGGACTTGGCCAGAAAAATGTAAGCTGATGATGTGGCCATCTTTTCACAGCTCTTTCATCACAGCTTCCTGATCAATTGTAATTTTGTCCTGTAAATATTGTGAATAGGATTTGTAGCTCACACTGGTTATTAAATAGGTAGTTAAAGGGCACAGGTTTACGAATCAAAGCCCAACCAATCAGATTTTTCTTTTTACACTTTCTTTTGAACACACCCACAAAGAAATAAATCAAAGTCAAAAATACAAAATCTGATAGGGAATTTTGTGGTGCATGCGATTCAGTTGGAGGACAAAACATCAGATACTGAGATTTTCTGAACATCAAACTTCAACACCACGTAAAAGCTTAGTACAGCCATAAAAAGTGAGTCAAATTTTTATTGTATGTACGTATATGCAAGGGCCCAAAAAGAGTTTCAGTTATAACTGAAGAAACAGTGTACAGGTGCATGGAAAACCGCCTGTTAAATATAAACAAACTGCAACAACAAAAAGTAAACCAGCCAAAAGACAGTCAATAAATGGCCACTTAACAGAATAGTTAAGTCACAACAGAAGTGAATAAGCACCTCTCAGACTGATTCTCAACAAGATGTTTTACAAAGCTGAATTTTACAACAAGGCTCCCATACTGACACTGTTCCTACCCAAAGCAAATGTACAAGGAAACATAAGCTGGTGTAAATACGGAGGATCTGTAATGGAATGGGTACGCCTATGCTGTGGTACTCATTAGATCTGATAAC
The DNA here is from genome assembly GCF_002814215.2 of Seriola lalandi dorsalis. Classification (NCBI taxonomy): domain Eukaryota; kingdom Metazoa; phylum Chordata; class Actinopteri; order Carangiformes; family Carangidae; genus Seriola; species Seriola lalandi. The sequence goes on from NW_019525159.1 coordinate 880,626, forward strand.
TGCACTCCATAGATGCATAATCGCCAACACTTACAATATGAGGCCATTGCACAGGAGCAGGTGCGCCCTCTTATACAAACACTGGTCCCTCATAGTGTTTCCACATTTCAAGGTGATTATACCTCCAAACCACCAAGTAAGTTTAAGAGTGCTTTCATGAACACTATGGACGCTTTCGCCTATGTAATCCTTCGCACAGTTCAGGCCGTCTGTGACAGCATGTCACGATGGGTTACAGCTGCTCTGAATGATGGATTGCCAGGCGTTTCCTTTATTTTGTCCACCCCTCCAATTTCAGTTGGGGAAAAAAACGAAAACTCGAAATACAAGACTAAAACAACAATGAAGTGAACACATGGAAGGTTGTGTACACACCAGTGGCATGCACACACAAACACTGTGTACACTGCGTGTCAGTTGTGTTTGTATCTGATAAAAAGGACCAGAACATAAGCCTGAGGATGCAACAACCTTCTTTTGGGTTTGTGAAAAACTCCTTTGTGGACTGACAAAGTAAAAACCTTTTAGTATTTTTAGTATTTTTTTTTTTTGCCTTTATTGTACAACTTGACTTGACAATATAACGTAAGGAGGAAATGGAAAGAAACAGGTGGCTGACATGTTACACCGCAGGAAGACTACTTTCAATTAAGTACACTTAAATTTAATTTACTATTAAAATGTCAACACACACTTTCCAAACTAAAACTGTTTGTACTGTTTACGTTTGTGTACATTTGTGTATTCCATTAATGGTGTTGATTCATTGTTCTTAATTAAAAGAAAATAAATCTACACCGCAGTACATCATGGTTCATGTCTAGAGCCTGACTAAATCCAATCTCACTACTGCCATTAGCTCTTCATTATTCCTGCTGAACTGCCAGACGATGAGGAGGCTTCATCAGTGGCTGTAATAATACCCAATGAAATAACAATGTAATGATAATGATAAAATAATAATAAATGATTAAAAAAAAAGAGGTGAACCTATACTTTAGTTATATAACACTATCATAATCAACACTTTGAGTTTGCGGCTAAATTAAAATTATATTCTTAACAAGTATTTGAATTATCACACAACAGCAGCATGAGTCGGCAAGCGTGGCGCAAGTATGTATTTCTCATTTGGGTGTTAAACTTTATGGAGATCACATGTTTATCCTGTTCAGTGTGATGCTGTCTACATAGGCGCTAAATCTGATAAAGTGCCTCAGGTGATGTCACTTGAGTCAGTGTTCTTCAGGGGCTGAAGACAACAGACCTCTGTAGCCTGCTCCTTATCTCTGCTTCAGTCAGCAGCTCGAGGCTACACTTCATACTACTGGCATAACACACCTGAATCTCCGACCAAACTGTTGGCGGTGAAGTTGCATTGTGGGTTATATAGGCATCCGGTTTTGACAAGAAGAATGTGTGGGATAAAAGAGATTTTCTGCTGCATCGATTTTCATCCTTTATTTTAAAAAAGCTGTCCACCGTGACTTACTTTTATTATCTATTACTTTAAGGAGTTTAACTTTGATATAAAGACTACTTGTTTTAACTTGTTTAATTGCTAGTGTGAACAAGGAAATACTTGACACAATACGCAAAACTGAAAAAATAAATAAATAGAAAAATAGAAACTGGAAATTGTGTTACAAGGTAATTTTTGATTTGATCAGAGATACCAATGAAATACAGCCTCAGTGCCACTATGAAATTCAGACCACTGCTCTGGACATTGAAACCAAGAAATTTCAAGTGAGATCCAGCCAGGGACAGTTGGGAATCCCGCCCTGCTTCCCACACCCAACTGGCCAGCCAGTGGAAAGCTCCATGTGAGCCGGCCAAGCCGCCAGTATGTCCCCGAGCAACCAGGGGATCCATTGTTGTTCAGGGTCAGGTTACAGCCTCACCACGGGGCCCCACCCTGCTCTCTTGGCAGTTCACTGCAGTTTTGAACAAAGTTGCCTCCTAATGCCAGGTTCCTTGACATGGATATGAAGAGAATCCTTTTGGAGAAGGAGGGGAGAGGAATGCCCAGAGAGGAAAAAAAAAAAGCCTCCTACACAACCACCATCTGCCTTAGAATTGGCTGTGTCTTTTCAGCCAGTCAGTCCCTACGCCACACCAAGTTAATGGGTGAGATTGTGTAACTGCTTTCATCTAGTCAGCTGGGGCTCTAACAGGCAGCGACTGAGCTGCTCAGATCCTCCTCTGAGCTGAGCTTCAAGGGCAGCCATTTTAGGAGCTGACTATGTGCGCTTAGGTGTTCAGCCAGCACACAACATGGACCCACAGATCTGATCCTCTTCCTCAAAGGCAGGCAGCCTGTCACTGGAGAGCTGCTGACAGAAATCTATCTGCCAGATGTACTGCACTGTACCCAAGCCCTCTGCCCACACTGCTCAGCAGAAAACATCTCACACTCTTGCCAGCCCGACTTTGCCTAGTCCTTTCATTTCTCAGGGAAATTATCTCTCACATCAAGAGATTTTCAGAGAAATGCTCGAATCCGTGTTCCAAAGAAAGACAGAATAGGTCAGAGCGAGCGGCGTGCACCAACACTTTGTGGAAGAGACATACTGCAAATGCGTTTTGTAGGAGCTGCCAACTACTTTCCACAAGGGGGTCTAAAAATGTGAGGCATGTCTGAACTTCTTTATCTCAGAGCTCTGCAACCCTGAGCCCTGAGGAGAAGACGAGAGAGGGGGCAGAGAGAAGCAGAAGGGGAGAGCTGGCCTGAAGGGGAAGGGTGGGAGGAGAAGGGAGGCAGCGAGAGAGCATGACGGAGCCACCTGGAAGACCTTCACTGGTAGGCAACAGAGGACAAAGCCATCAGACAGGGCTCCCCAGATTCCAAAGTCTACTGACATTTGTTAATCACCAACCGGTCTCTCTGCATCGGTGAGCTCTGCCAGCAGTCACACCCTCTACTCAAACTGGCTGACAGCAGCTGCTCTGTCTGAAAGAGGGCCTTTGAATAAGCCAGCATTAAGCTGATTAGGAGTACAGAGGTTTTGTCCTTAACTGTTGGTTAGTGCTACCATCTCATGCCGTCGGGGAGACAGAAATCTGCGGATGTGTTACATTCTTATATGGCCAGCATCCTGGCGACAGATAATTTATCTAGCAAACAAGACAGGACATGCATCTTGTCAACCTGCGCAGCCTCAATAATTAATGACCCATTGATTGAAAATGACAGCCCGCTTTTTAAAGGAAAAATACAGTGGCAACAACAGCAGGTAGCCAGAGACACGGAAATTGATTTTTGCTGAGATGAGATGACAACATCAGGGGGAAATCAATACATTTTTAGTTTCAAGAAAGTTATAAAACAAAGAGAGAGAGAGTGAGAGAGAGAGAGAGAGAGAGAGAGAAAGAGAGAGCGAGAGAAGTGCAAAGGTAACTGCATAATACTTCAAATTCTGATCTCCTTAGTCCACTGCGTTCACCAGGTTGACTCAGAAGACGGCAAGAAAAAAAAAAAAAAAAAAGAGACAGCAGAGAAAGATCTCATTGTGCCGGCAGAGGAGCAGAAACCGTTGCGTCACAGGACCATTGAGAATTTGGCCTCTTGCACAAACAGGAGATAGAGAGCTGGAGATCAAGATGGCTACTCCCATCCTCTGATGTCAGCAGCCCTGGAGAACCCAACACACCGGATCTGATAGTGTGCTTAGCAGTTGCTCAAGCACCAAATAAAACACAGCCCATATCATCAGGCAATACAATACAGGAGTGCCACAGACTATGACTTCGGTTTGACCAGGGAGTTAAAACAGCTCCTGTATGACAAGGTCTCAAAGTGGTAGGATACTTGTTGTATTTATATATCCTCTTGCTCTGTACAGATGTTTGTGGAACTACTATATGGTCACTGATCATGTAGGTGTATACGAATAAACTTTAGTGTAGGAGTGCTCCACGCTGGTGCGAGGTTGGTTTGCTCACATGGATTCAGGTTGATTATTTTATCATAGATAAATCACTAGAGACAAGACATCTTGTGCATACCACCCTGGTAAAGCAAACAGGTTCATAACCAGCAGCTTATGCGCGCTGGCACGTCGAGTCTCTGTGTAAATAAGTAATATTCACATTCTGTGATGGGGCGGTTTTCACAGGCACAATAATCACATCAGTGCCAAAAATCAGTGCTTTTCCCTTTACTCAGTGTCCTCCCCACCATCCCAACATTTTCCTCACTGTGATAATTCGCACCTGTCTTTTACTTGACACATAATTCCACTTTTAGGCGCTTTCTGCGATGAAATATGTCGACTTATGACAGGATACTGCAATAAAAGAATTCATTGAGGGATATAAGGCATATATTTGGTCAAAAAGAGTAGATATGACAATGAGCAGTTAATTGCATAACTTCTATAATAACTATCTTTAAAAGAGATTGAAGAGTGTATAGTATGAGGCACTGCATTTGTATAAGAACTGATGCAACTGAAAACCAGAGCAAAATCTTTTCTGGTGGCAACGATGACGTGCACTGCAGCGGGCTTGCAACAATCAAATGTTTTTGATTAATCTGCTGATTCTTTTTTCATAGTATGAATTGATTGATTTATCAAAAAGAAAAATACTCCGTGGACCAAGATGACTTTCTCAAACTTCTTGCTTAGTCTGACAAACAGTCCAAAACTTTAAGATGTTTTTCAAGGACCTCTCAGTTGATTTTCTTCATCACAGAATGACAAACCTCGACGCAGCCTTTTAAAACCTTCGGATCTGAAGGCTCAATCATTCTCCTGAAATCCAACATCTGCTGATGCAAGTGTGGGCCAAGTCAAGCAGCGGCAAGAAATATTTATTTTGGCACCAAATCTTTAATCATTCTCTTTACCAGATACAACTGAGAGACTGCGAAATGCTTTGACAGTCTACATCTACACCTGGTGACTGCATTATTAGAGCCAGGCAACAAGATAATTTGCAGCTCCACTCGTTTACATAGACATTTAACGTGCAATATTAGTTACAATATTACAGCTTTTGTTGTGTGAAACATTTGACAGTCATCTGTTACAAACCCAGTAAAAATTGCCCCCCAGAAACATAAACGGAAACTAGTTCTGTAATCATGAAACATATTTAATTTGACAGACTTAATTTGGTGCATAATACAATATATTTATGATGATCTTAATCCGATTAGACTGAAATCACTGGCGCATTAATCGATTAGTTGATCAATAAAGAAATAATCAGTAATCTCTTGTTTGCAAAAGTATTCAGATCCTTTGCCGTGGCTCTAAATTGTGGTCTGGTGCTTCCCGCTTTCTTTACTCTTCCTTTTCCTTTGTAACATCTGTACTATCGGCCAACGCGCAGCCATTTGTGCTTGTACCTAAATTCACTGCCATGCACAAACAACATTCGGTCGAGACAGATTACACACACACACACATGCACACAGTCACCGGGCACCGTCACCACCTCAAATGCACACAGAGAGTGCAGAACTCCAGCGTCAACTTGTCTTGGGTTTTTCACGGCTTAGCCTCACCTGAAAGGTCTCAGAACACACATTAAAGCCACGGGGGCTGAATATGTCACAGAGCATTATTCCCTAAAAAGGATCTCCCGAGAATTTCTTAATACACGCTTTGGAAGTTATTTTGGTTGAGATTAGGAATGGTGCCCCCAAATGCAAGCCAGCCAAAATAACTGAATCTGGTTTGTAGCAATTCTTTGGCCTGCATGCAGCTTACACCCTTGTTGGCTCACAGTTAGGCTTTTATCTGTCGGCACTGTAGCAGATAACAACACTGGTTCAAAAGAGAAAAGCTGGTCCGACCTGACTGACCTTCATAGTCCAATACTGTGCTGCTGCCTCATCCTTTCACTGAAGAATAACATATTGACAGATACAACAACCGCAACACTGCATGTAAAGAGGAGATATGTCAGCGCTGTGTATTTTGCTTTTTGTTTTTATTTTACAGATTTTCATGAAAATCAAATCAATTTGAACTTATTTTCACACCAATATTATGTCCCTTTGCCCCCGACCCCCAAAAAAACCATTAGGTTTCCTGCTACAGAGAATGCACCAACGTTTACAGTAAACAGGGTCTTCGAGCAGCGAGGAGAGTGATGAACAGTGAGGAGGAAAGTAAATGAGCTGCTGATTTTGACACTGGGGTTGCAAAGACGGATCACTTTCATTATAAATTAATCTTTTAATTTTCTTCAATCACTCATTTCCCATTTATTTAAACGATCATACAATACTGAGAAATGCCAATCACAGTTTGCCCACAGCCCGCGGTGGCGTTTTTAAACCACTCACGTTGGTATTTGTGGTTTTAAGCGAAAGTCTCAACAACCATCACGGGTCAGAACATTTTGTTCACACACTCTTGTCCCTGTCAGGATGTATGATAAAAAAATCCCCCAAAAAATAATGAACAGTACTATACGGTACATGGACTCCGATGAGCACCTTCATTATTTTTTACATGCATATAAATGTGTAATAATATGCTTATAACCCAATTTAATCTGATAGATTTTGATACTGAAATTCATTTACAATACCACAATCTCAACACCGACAGACTGATATCCTGTGGTGTTGATGAGCATATCTGTTTCAATGCAACTGTGCTGCGGCTCTCGTGTGATAACACGAACAGTGAGCTGGACAGTACTCTCACCCCCTCCCCTCCCCTCCCCTCCCCTCCCCGCCTCTGCTCAGAGCAGAGAGCTTCCTTAAATGATCACATGGTGCTGCTCATTTGAGGAAGACTGAATACACAGAGATGAGACATCGATCCCACCTGGCCGATCAATGGACCAGGCCTTTTCAGAGGAGATGTGAGGAATCAATAATGTTCAGTATGAACGTTTTGTCATAACATTCTTTAGACATCTGCTGAAATGGAATGAAAGGGATGGGAATGGCATTAAGTACAACAGAAAAGACCAAAATAGAGCTGGAAATACAACAGCAATGCCATCACACATCTCCGCGTAGATCGTTGGAAAACATTTCAACTTATAATATTTTGATTTTAGTTATTTTAAGTTTAGATTAAACCCAGACTTCGGTGTACTTTCCAACTCGGATGATCATTTTTATAAATTCCGTTTTAGTTGTTGGTCTCTGAGGTCAACATGATGAACAAAAATGGCAGATTGAAAAGCATTATTAATCATCTTTTCAGCTAAATCACCAGCTATGCAGCTACACATCTGGGTCCTCATCAGGGTAATGCTGAGCCCACATCATGTTAATGATGAATCAAGCAACTGTGGACGGGCCAAAAGTCCAAAACTGTCTCTGAGAGTGGATAAAATCATCAACATTGTCATGAGATATTATCTGCCACCTGACTAAAAACGCTGGCGTTAATCTGACAACAAATCTGTTTCAGGAAGCATATGGCATTCAGAAAAGTAGGTCAACCATTAACCAGCTAACAGCCTTCACCAGAAACATTCTTCTAGCACTTCTTCATCAGAAGCCCCAAGTCCATCTGGAATATCTAATGTAAAGCTAAGTACTCTGTATTAAAGCGAGGTGACATACATTTTGAAAAAGAGAAATAAAACATTTTTCATCCTACAAATGAGAAGTTGAATTCATAAGTAATCAAACACAACCTCACCAGTTGTCTGACCTTTCTTTTTCTGTTCAACTACAGTGGCTACAGAAAATATTCAGATCCCATCACTTTATTTAATTTCAAAAAGGATAAAATTGTCATTTTTGCCCACCAGTCAACACTCGATGAAAAGATGTTTTTAGAAATAAAATAAATAAATAAAAAACTGAAATCTCTCATTTACAAAAGTATTCAGACCTTTACTGAAATACTTTGTAGGAGCCATTTTAGCAGCAATTGCTGCTTCAGGTCTTCCTGGTTATGTCTCTAACAAGCTTTGCACACCTGGATTTGCCATTTCCCACTTTTCCTCAGAGATCCTCTCGAGCGCCATTGGATTGGACAGGAAGCATCCAAACTGCCATCCTCAGGTCTCTCCACAGATGTTCCCATGGGATTTCAGTCTGGGTTTTGGTTTGACCACTCACTGACAGTGACAGACTTGAAGCCACTCTAGCATTGTCTTGGCTGTATGCTTAGGGTCATTGTGCTGAAAGGTCGAGTCCCTATAGTCTCAGGTCACATGCTCTCTGGAGTAGGTTTTCTTCAAGGACCGTTCTGTATTTAGCTGCATTCATCCTTCCCTTGATTCTGATCGTCCTCACTTCCACTGAGACCCCCTCCCCCCTTTCCTTAATCTTTTTCTCATCAGACCAGAGAATCTTTTTCCTCGTGCTCTCATAATCCTTTAAATGCTATGTGGTAAACTCCAAGTGGGCTGTCATACGCTTTTTACTCAAAGTGGCTTCCATCAGCCACTCTACCATAAGAGCCTGACTCATGGAGTGCTGCTGAGGTGGTCATCCTTCCGGTAGGTTCTGCCATCTCTGCAGAGGAAAACCTTTTGAAGCTCTGTTATAGTGATCATTGGGTTCTCGGTCACCTCCCTGACCGAAACCTTCTTGCCCACTTACTCAGTTTAGCTGGACGGTGCTGGTGGCTCTGAACTTCTTCCATTTCGCAATCATTAAGGCCACAACACCCAGGAGCTTAAGAAACGGTTTTATACCCTTGCTGTGATCTATGCCTCACCAGGTTTATCACAGGCACCTTATATACACAGGTGTGTGTGTGTGTGGGCCTTTCTAAACAATGTCCAGTTAATTATATTTGCCGCTGGTGGACTTCAATCAAATGAAGGGGTCTGAATACTTTCTGAAACCACTGTACATTTTCCCATTTACCATTATCCCATAATTGCTCTATGTTGCCCTAGTTACCACTGTTCAGCCAAAGTTACATGGGACTGCTTTAAAATGGACTAAGAGGAAAGTCTGCCCATGATGTAAGACACTCTCCACTTGACCGCACTGGTTCACTTTTGCCTTCCAAATATTTGAGGTATTAACCCATTAAAAGTAGGTTTATTGAATTAAATTTTAATTTAATATTTTGCATTCATTTGGTAGATTAGTAAAAATGTCAACATTAAAAGGTTCTTCAACCTTGGATTCATCAGATCACAAGTTCCCTCTCTTATCATGGGAATCAACCACATTCTTGCAAAATTAACATGTGCTTTTTGGTGAGAACTTGTTTCTTCATGTTGTTGTCTTACTGCTCAGTTTAGGAGAATGTAGAACACAAAACCCCTGCTAAGTTCATGTTGTGAATTGACTCTGCTATACTGTCCCTCAGTTATTTTTAGCTTGCTGTTGGCCTCCTGGTAGTTTTTCCTTTAGAGCTTCCTCTTTACATGAGCATCCATCATAGAAAGATGACCTGATCCAGATAAGGTCCTGATGGTGCCATTATTCCTCCAAGTCCTGAAGTTTGTTTTCACTGCGTTCCAAAAAAAAAATGAAGAGGGTCTTAAATCTGATTTTATCTCTTCTTCCTAATCTGAGACTTTCAGCAATAAAGAAATGTTGCCATGGCTCCTTTGACATTCCCTTAAAATCTAGTTTTACTTGATCTAATTAGAATCAGTGCAGTTAATTTGTGCAAAATTAGCTCACGTCATGATATTCAATGCAACTAATTGAATCGCAAAACTATTACAGCCCCCGAATTAATGAGGTATGTGCATATTTCCGCAACTGAAATGTTTACCCATTCCCCCTTACCACATAGGAAATACAAATAGTGGCCTTTGTGTTTAACTTTCTCTTACAGGTTACTTTAACTGAATGAATAAAAAAAGAAAAACTGTATTTTTTTTTTTTTTGTGTGAAACCAGCTCAGTAATCCCAGATTGTCTCAGAGGAGTGGTAAATACAGGTGCAGAGCCTTTCAGACGCTGCAATCCAGTGAGCTTTGCTGATCTGTCTGCAGCCTGACCTTCACTAGTGTCACATTCAGAGGGCGTCAAAAAAGAAACTCCTCACCACAGAAGGCCCAGGCGACCCTTAAGGATTCTGGGTAAAGCAGAAGTTCGTGTAAGCTTAGCATCATCCTATTAAGTTGACTGAACGCAGGTTTAATGGAACAAAATGAGACAAGCTGATGCAGAACTGAAATAAACACTATAACTGCCTTTAAAACTGGTTTACTTAACAATATCATGCTTGAGATCTCATCTGATTCAAAATCAAAGCTAATGCATTACACAATATGAACATGTACCTCCTCCGTAATAAAGGACAACGAGCACAGCCTGGAGGATTGAAGCATTTTGATCTTTGGACCTCAAAGTATTCTGCTGACTGAGGGCCTTCAAGCAAGTTCTCACATCAAAAAGAAAGACAGAGAAGCTGAAAGAGGCAGAGAGGGATGTCATTAGCATGACTTTCAGTTGCAAGACTAATCCCAGAAAGAGATGATAATTTTCTATTTTATGTCTGGGTCGTCCATACTGCAAGGTCAGACAGTGCCTGTGTCAGCCTGTCTCTCTCTGACAGATGGTTACCTGACATCACCCACCCAGTCAGACAGCCTTTAATACTTAATATCACTGCACTCACTCTCCTCTTTATATTCCTTCTTTTCAAACCAAGACATTTCCTCTCGCAATCCAAGACATCCAACTTGCTAATTCCATGTTTCTTTCTAAAGCTGCACAGAATAAAAAAAAAAAGAAAAAAAAAAGAAGCTGGCCATCATGGTACAAGTAACCTTGCTCCAAGGGTAGCCTTTGTGCTTAGCAAAGGGCTCAGATTGTTCCTCCTGAAAAGGGGGACGGCTGCAACAGAGAGCACTCAGTAGCAACATTTGGCCTCTTTTGCACTGAAGATAATGACCAAGCAGATTAAGAGGAGACAAGCATTAATAGCCATCTTTTCGTGATGCTACTGTCTTCAGGTTGTCATGGTGAAAACTCACCATAAAAAAAATAAAGAATAAAAAATACTTGTCCATTCAAAATGAAGCGCTTCCACTCTTTTACATCTCCTGCATTTACGTTTTTAATCATGAGCCTTCAAAAGATAGTTGTGTGACCTTGCAGCCTGAAATTTTCACAAAGCAACAAAACAGGGGGCTGGTAAATCCCTCGGCTAAAGCCTGCTGGGTGTGAAGGTTAGATAATGAATACCCATACATAGTGACTCTCTTCATTCCTGTTAACAGCACCGCAGAAATGAACCTTTTCATCTTAGCTGATCTTTTCTCGAGCCACCGCCGCGTATGCTCGGTGCAAAAAGCACCAAATGAAAAATGCAGTTAATAACGCAAAGTCAGAACCCAGGAAATCAAGCAGCTGTGTGAGGAGAAGAGGTGGAAGCAAGGAGACACGCATGGCTGGAGTTCACTGGAAGTCTACTGCTCAACCTTCTTTTAGTATAGTCACCTCACTTGGCTGCTCTCTCCCTCTCTCTCTCTGTGTCTCTCTCCCTCTCTCTCAGGGCTGACAGAATTATCTTCTGCATCAGAGCTGAGGCTGGGCCAACGCTCCACACAGAGGACTCCATTTCACACAGCCAGCCCCACTGTGGCCAAGGAGACGCAGCCAATCACGCTGGAGTATCAGTGGCATGGCCATCCACCATTTTGTGCTCCTCAAGGTCTTTGACTGTCCTGCTCGGCTGAAGTGGAGCTGCCTATGCTCGCTCGGCTATCTTGTTACACAGATGGAAGTGTTTAACTTTAAGAGCACAGACCTGAGCGAGCAGCTTCCCCTCCTGACGGTTCCTCTGCAGACTGTCATGACAGTCAGCAAAAGCAGAAGTGAGATGTGTGGTTTGTGTTTCGCTGCAAAGATGGCCTCCTAGAGTGCAGCTCTGATGTTCTTCATAAGCTGAAGAGATCTGAGAGAGGACTGTGCCTCTAAATACGGAGCACTGAACCAACCCGTCATACAGAAACGAGATATTTGCTATAGATATGTTTCTGTTATGATATGTGTATGCTTCTGTAGATAACAATACAAGTGACCTGACACGCTCTAAACATGTGTCAATGCTTCTGTTGGAGAGCTAAAATCCAGATTTTCAAGACTGAAAAGCATAAAAGATAAAACTTGGGGCAACCCTCAGCAACATTATTAAATATTCCATCCAAAAATGATTAAGTGCACAATTTAATTAATAGCCTTAGGCATGATTATTTTTACAATTTTATATGGGAAGGAATAGGTAGATATATTTGGTTTTCTCAAGAGGTCTCTTCCCTTGAGCTTGAGCAGAAAAATAATTCAGAGGAAAAGAATTCTATCAAGTACTGTACACAAGTAGGCTACAGCTCCACACACAATTCATGCATCTAAACTGTACGTGTTCACAGTGGAGACACGTGAGGCTGAAAATATGATTCATTCAGATCTCCTGCAACTGTAACACACAGGTTGAAGGGCTAAATAAACACCACCGGAGAGTCAGGCAAGTGAAGGATGCCCAAGGACAGATCTCGGAGAGAAACCAGGAAGTGTATTTCCACAAGGACAATTACTCCAGGAAACCTTACATTCCACACAGCCTTGTAGACCATCCATCCTAGCAAGCCATTTCCTGACATAAATCAATCCGCTTCAGTCTTCAAATAAATTCTGTGCTATCTCAGACAATATATGTGAAGAACTGTGGACAAACCGCTTAGATTAAAGTCAGAACTCAAGCTGCCAAACAAAAATGGTGATCCGGTGTCTCCTTCTCAAACCATCTTCCACTGATTATATCATCTCAATCATAACCTTAAAACCTTGGTTTCATTGCTGTTTTCATTTTCTTTGTTAAAATGCATTCCGCTGTATCTAATTCCACCAATTCACCCAAAAAAAAATAAGAAAAGAGTTCAAGAAAAGGCTGCGAGATGCACTCAAGGGTTTCTTATAAGTGGTGCTCAGTGGACAACTGCCAGAAAACACTGCAATGCTGACTTCCTCGTAAGCCTGACATGGCAGTTACTACAGTTACAGGCAGTGGGTGAGGTTACAAGCTCGTCAGGATGGAGTATTTCAGAGTGACCAAAAGAGGACACAGGAAGCAGGAAAAAAAAAAAAAAAAAAAAAAAGCTGAAAAGTCAAAGTCAGTCTGGTTTCCTCGCAGAAACGTCCGAGGAAAAGCTGTGCGATGATGGCAACCTTTTTTTAAAGCTATTGGTAAGTTTATCTTAGAGAAGAAGTAGAGTTCCTCTCCAGGTTCACCAAACTGACCTCTCGAGGCAACTCTACAAGTTTGAGAAGGGAAAGATGAGAGACCCATCAATATTAACTTACCACTGAGACCTCCTTTCCAAGCTCCTAAATATTTAATCGTCCTTGGACAGCTCTGTTGCTTCGTAGGCCGAGCCAGTGTGGATCCCTTCTACAAGACCACTCCTGTTCCTGCTCAATGAAGGCCTTGTCCGGTGGCACCACACTGCCCAAGGAACGGGCGTCTCCAAAGAATTCAGGATTTTTTCCACCACAGGCAGCTCGAGGCTGACAGAGTTGGTTCACTGTGTCTTATTAGAGAAGGGCATAAATCCTGAGACTAGGCTGGAAACCTGAGGACGCCGTATAGATGGCTTAATTTATCTCACCAGACAAACTGTCTCATCAGCATGGCCACTTTATACCTGAAGTCTTGGTTTTCTACTAAACTAGCCCCCTGTATTCCTAAAAGATGTGTGAAGACTGGCAAAGATAGACACAAGAGCTTCAGCTACAAGCCTTGTTTGTTTCTTTTAAGCAGAAGGGGAAAAGACAACGTTGAACTGTTGATGTTCTGATAGAAAGCAGAGAGGAGGAACCAGTTTTGCAGCAGTGTAACGTGGCATCTGACAACAGAAACTGGAATGACACCTCTAGCAAGCCACTTCCTTGTTCTAAACCCTGACATGATGTTGTGTTATGGTCTTTCAAACAGGCCGATGCCTGGTTACACAGCATTAAATTATTCATTTGATTATAGCAGGTTTTAAACACAATCCAACACAATCAAATCTTGCGGTTCAAGAAAGAAAGAAACACGCTTAGGGAGTGTAGAAGGTCAGAAAAATGCAAGAGCAAGTAGTGAGATTTTTTCTTTCTTTTTTCTTTTTTTGCTGTGCTGCAATGACTATAGTGTTGTGGATGTGGGGCCTGTGTGTGTCAGCACACTTACAAGTGTAGCAGCAGGGCCAGGCTGCATCTCATGAGCCATGCATCATGTCAAGAAAGCACTCACTGGAGCATTTCAATTTGCTTTTGTGCGCCTCCCTAGCCTTCTTCACTGCCCCAGGTAGAGAAGAATGGAGGAGTGCATCACCCAATGTGAGTGACTGAATGAAAGAGAGGGAGGGAGGGAGGGAGAGAAAGAGAGAGAGAGAGAGAGAGAGAGAGAGAGCAGTTGTGTGCGTGTGTGTGAGTGTGAGTGCGAGAGACCCAGAAAGAGTATCCGAGTGAGTGATGAGCTTCACAACCGCTTCCTTCCAGTGTTCAAACCATCACAGAAGTCTCTCCTGTTTAATCCCCTGTCCTCTCTGTTGAGCTTTTTTAGCGTAATCCTGAAATACCTTGCAAAAATCCAGTTATGTAATTTTTTTTTTTTTTTCTAAAAGTATCTACCATAGTTCAGTTCTGCCCTGTCACCTTAAAGCTGAACTGCAGTAACAATGTGCATTAAATATTTCATGCAGAGGTAAATTTCAACCGGTTTGATTCTGACAGCCTTTGTCGCGCTCCAGACATGTCACCAATATTTTCTTTGTGCCATGAAACTACAATTAAACCTACAAGAATCAATATAAATAAAATGAAACATTTATGCCGGTGTTAAATGTTTATGTTGCCATGACATAGTGCAGTATCTTATAGCATGTTGCGAGGTACTTTAAATAATTCACTGCTGCGTGAACACACACAAAAACACACACAAAAAACACACACGTTCCCTCAGTGCATTTTGCCTCAAGTCCCAGAAACCAAACAGTATTTCTAAGTTGTGCGCTGGAATATTATCATGCCCCAGGGTGCTCTGTGTCATTTAGCTTGTGATAAATTGATTACACACAAATTTATTTAAAGATATGCACCATGTAAGGAGAAAATTAATTAAAATACTCAAGATACTAAATTCAACTTAGGAGGGCTACAACTAATAGTCATTTCCATTACTGATTAATCTGATGATTACTTTCTTGATTAATCGATTCATCTTTTTGTCATAACGTCTGAAGAAAGTGAGAATTGCTCATCACAGTTGACAACATTTTCAAATGTCTTGCTTTGTCTAAAATCCAAAGACATCAAATTTACTGACACATTGTTTGACAAACGGAAGCAACAGGCCGTGATTATATCAGTTTATGTCGATATAAAACGGATGAATGCTGCAAATTCTCATGCTTGAGAAGCTGGAACCAGAAGATTTACTGAAACTGATTCATTTTCTGTCGATCAAATAATCAATTAATTAACGATTTAGACACAGGCCCTCAAGACATGACGTCAAGATTGAGTAAAAATGCAGGAGCCACCTTAAGGCCCTGTGCTTTTTAGTTTTTAATTCACATTTACACTGTATATTACCAGACAGATCTGTAATTATTTACATTACAAAGTAATTGCCACACAGAGGACCTGGGGACTCTGGGGGCCTCTGAGAGTGTGGCTCCTATAAGCAGTTGCTCACTTTGCCCTGTTAGTAATCCTGCCCTGCTTTACTACAACACAAACTACTGGAAATGCCATCTCTGCCACAGCACAGGCAAACAGCCCTGACTCACATGACCTTAACCGGGGAGCTGAGCAGAAAACCTGAGCACACAGATCAGCTACTACTGTAGCATGAATACGCTTTACAATTGAGAAGGAGTCGAGAATGTGTTGAAGACTTGTGAAAGTTAGAACAGCAACTCTAAGTGCAAAGACACAGCTCTCTGTGGCAGAGGCTATCTGTGTAGCCTCTGAGCTTTCTTCAAAAAAAATAAATAAAACATCACAATCACATCCAGGTTTACATCACTGGGCTCATTTGAAGAACATCCACTATCCACCAGACTATTTCCATTGCACCCGTCTGTGAGACAAATGTGTCGACCGCAGCAGATTCCTGCCCGGCCGTCCTCTATCGGCTCCTCCTTGAGAACCTGTTTGCCCTGCCACGCCAGGGAGAAGGAGCATCGCCACCATTTTGATTGCTCTTCTCAGCCCCAGCATTGTCGCAGCACAGTGTGTCAAGCTCACAGTCTCCTTGTCAGCAAGATTTCACACAGTGGCCAGGGGAACTGCAGAGCGTAGCACAGCCACACTCTCTCACACTCACACACACACATACACACACACACACACACACACACACACACACACACACACACACACACAGACCACAGCTTGCAAACACACCTCCACTCTCCTGACAGGCTGGTCAACAGATACCTTTAGGATATAAAGTGTGAAACGTCACCTAAGGTTGTACAGTGGACATTACAACATCGAGCTTGCTAATAAATGACCCGCAGCCTAATCCATTAGTCTGAATAACTTTTAAACATGCTCGAAACACCAAATAAATAAGTGTAATCGTGCAATAACAGACACATGTGCTGCCCAGTAAACAGAGAGGACTCCTGTGTAACTAACAAACATTTTACCTTCTCATTTACAGCCACCAGGACGAAGATAACAGCAGTAATGTGACCAAAACTCATCCAAAACAAAGAATCAAGAATCATCTTGAGAACTTCCTTTCAGAAACTATCCGCAACAGCCAACACTTCACTCACACACACATGCACACACACGCACACAGAGAGAGAGAGAGAGAGAGAGTGTGTGTGTGTGTGTGTTGAGACCACTTTGTTGAACATTAACTGCCTGCATGGCCAAAACACTGCATTATTCAGCATTAAAATTCCTATCTCATCCATGTGTCCCTCAGCGATCACAGTCACAAACATGTACTGTCCAAAAGTGTCAGCAGCAGATCTTTAAAATTATAAATATATATATCTATATATATATAGATATATGTATATATATATATATAGATAGATATATATAGATATTCCAAGCCAAGTTGTGTTTAATGAGGCGATGTAAATTAAAGCAGCAAGTTCATGGAGTTAACCTTGAAAGACCCACTAAATGATCTAGCCTCACTTTTTCAGAGTTCTTCTGTTTCCTCTAGCTGACTAAAACTTCAGAGCTGAAAAAAGCAGAAAAAGAAGCAGAGGAAGAGGAAGAAGGAGAAGAGATTGTGGCCGATCTTTTTTTTTTTTTTTTTTTGAACACAACCTTTGTTCTGGCGTGAGGGATCCTGCCTGTCTGACTCCAGGGCTCTCCTTGGAGACTCATCTGCCTTCCTCCATTTTATGGTGAAGCCCCTACTAGTATGACACATACCTGACTGGAGACCAGTGACAGCAAATAGACATCCAAACAGTGCAGGGGAGCAAGCGGCTAACAATGTAGCAGTAAGCACCAGGAACAAAAACAGAAATCACAATAAAAATATATAAAGCCACACTGCGCTTACATTCATTTCACCACCACCAAGAGACATCTAGCTCCAACCCTGTGGAGAACCGAGTCTAAACCAGCCACCAGATAAGCTTTCTTTTTTAAATATTGAGGGGAACACATATAGCCTCCTCACACTGGACATGGTTTTCATGGTGAGTGTATGTGTGTGTGTGTGTGTATGTGTGTGTGTGTGTGTGAGAGAGTGTGTGAGTGTGTGAGTGTGTGTGTGAGTGTGTGTGAGTGTGAGTGTGACTGGACCAGCGGCTATGCCAGCTCCTCTGTGTCGCTAATGGAGGCTGGTTGGGAGAGGAGAGCAATCCGTGCAATGGCTTCTCCATGAAGCTAACGCGCAACAACACGCACGGCCGGAGAGGGGACGCACAGCCGGGGCCAGTAATTCCCCTGACCAGACATGTCAGAATAACAAAACACTCCGCTCCGGTGCTGCTGAAACACGCAGGCGAGCCTCTTTACACCGCCGCGTCCATTTCCGTGTGTCACTTTGACAACAAACCGAAAGGCGACATAGCGAGGAAGCGGTAGGTTGGTTAGGATATTAAGTGGGAAGCGAGAAGACCCACTTGACTTTGGCTGCATGGGTGCCAGCCGGAGCGCCCACCCGACTAAAATCTCCTCTCTCCTCCACTCCCAAGTCGGCTGGACCTGGACTATAAGGAGAAAAAACGGGGGGGGGGGATCAGCTCTTTCCAGGTCATTCACGAGGCGCTCTCCAAATTATATCCCATGATCTACCATACCGACGTTCTCGCAGACCTTGAAAGCCCAGCCGAAATCTTGGCGAAACTGGAAATATAGTGCAAGAGGAAAAACTCACTAGTACAATCTTCTCCTCAAGCGATCCTCCCAAAAGTTGTCCTCGTATTTCATGCGTGCGCCCGGTCGTTCTAATGGATGATCGCCATCTTTCCTGCTTCTCCTTTGCTGCAGCTGCAGATGACCTGAGATCCGTCTGTCTCTGAATAATGAGCAACCACACAGACAAGGAAGACAATCTGCAAAGCAGGCTACACAAAGAAGTTTGGGAGACTAGCAAGCACCAGAGGGTGCACAAGAGTTTACGACGAGACGAGGGAGCATCAGCAGGATGGACAGCGTCTATGTCTGAGAAGCTCATCCTTCATCTAGACTGAAGTCAGATAGCCTGCAAAGCCTTATCAGCGGCTCAGACCACCACCAGATACATGCGGGCACCGTCAATTTTATATAGGCTTTCCATACTGTGTCTGCCACGTCATGGGGTTATCTGCAGTTCACTTTGGTGGTGATGATGCTGCTTCAACACCTCAACCACACAAACAACAACACAGATAAATGGATAGATAGATAGATAGATAGATAGATAGATAGATAGATAGATAGATAGATAGATAGATAGATAGATAGATAGATAGATAGATGCAGAGTTAATACCCTAATATTATAAAATAAATATCAAAATATATCCATAGTAAAAATCATCACTCCCCCAAAGATTTATAACCTTTATTCAAATAAAAATAAAATAATAAATTCACACGTGTATTAAGGCATTTTGTCCTTCATTCAAAACAAAAAAAACAAAACAAATAAAAATATATAAAGAAGAGAGCTGATGTGTTGCAGTACATTGTCATTACACAGTAAAGTAGACATGATGCTGCTGCTGCTGCTGCAGGCTGCTGCTCTGTCCACCAGCTGCTAACAAAGAGGGAGCCCAAGACAAAAGGTGCAGGGTCCTGCTCAGATGTATGTCAGTGTAAAGGATGGGTGGGTGACGAGTGGGTGGGTGGGA